>NW_027469741.1:0-70101 GCF_051020765.1 Lasioglossum baleicum | reverse complement strand
TAAAAAGTGTTGGCAATCGACACATTCATTCGCTGTATGAATGTTAAAGAAGTGACGCAAATCGTGGGCGAACATTACCAATTCGTATTAAGTCATACTCTTTACCGAATACCTTTCCTTCCGAATACCTATCACGCTGTAGCGAGTCTCTCTTGTTGTTTACTGAAACATATTAGTAGACATTTTAGAGGCAGGACACCAACATCGAGAGTCAAACCGTTCGAGAACATTACTATCTTTCTTGAGTGTCGCACAGCACAGTCAATAGCTTCACATATCCAGTGATACCGCAAGTCAAATCAGGTATTCTGGGAGTAAATGCGCTTAAGATCATTGCCAATGGACACAATTATTGACGGTATGCACATTACAGCAGAGCGTGTATCCACTTGGGAATGCTTCGAATTGCTATAAAGTCAAACGCTATACTGGAGATCTTACCCACGGAAAGCCCATCGCGCTGTGCCGGGAGTTTATATATGGGTTTAGCGAAAGACATTAGTATATATTCTGTGACGTGCACCTTAATTTGATGTATGAATTAGAAAATCAAGTGCGAGACCGTTCGATATCGATATCATCTTCTTCGAGGGTCGCACAGCGATGTCAATAGCCTCATCTATCCTGTGATTCCGAGAGTCGTTCAAGGTATTCCAGTAGTAAATCCGAAGTACAGTATTTGCAATAGATACCCTATTGCACGATATATATTAAACTATAGAGAGAAACCGCTTGAGAATATTACCAATTTGAAGAATGCGAAACTTTTCACCAGATACCTTACCTACCGGGAACCTAAATCGCTCTCTATATCGAGGGTATAACTTCGGATTCACAGGCAGAAATTTGTATGCATTTCAGAGACGGACACCTTGATTTCAAGTATGAAATAGACAGTCGAGTGTCAAAGCGATCGTGAACGTTACCTCCTTCCTTGTGCGTCGCACTGCTAAGTCAATAGATTCACCTATGCAGTTATTCCGACAGTCAAACCTGGTATTCCGGGATTCAATATGCTGTACGCAATTGACAATGGACACTTTAGTTCACGGTTTCAGTATTAAATTAGGGCGTGCACCGTTTGAGAACGTTGCCAATTGGTATAAGTGCTAACCTTTTACGGGAAAACTTACCCTCCCAGGACCTGACCGCTATATCGAGTGAATAATTTCGTATTCAGTGAAACCAAGCAGTACGAATGTTAGTGTGGGGCACCTTAATTTCGTGTATGAACAAGAAGATCGAGGGGCAATCCGTTCGAGATCAATAACACCTTTTTTGAAAGTCGAACGGCGATATCAGTAGCTTCACGTATACTTCGATTCCGAGGGTCAAGCCGGGTATACCGGGAGTAAATCCGCTCAACTGTATTGGCATTAGAAAGCATAATTCACGGCATTAAAAAGTAGAGCGTCAATAATTTTGTGATCGTTACCAATTGGTATAGAGTCAAACGTTTTACTCAAGACCTTACGCTCCGAACGTCTAATCCGCTGTAGATAGAGAATACAATCGTGCATAGAGGATCATATTACTATACATTATATTGCGGGGCACCTTAATTTAATGAATTATTAAGACGATGGAATTATGAAGACGATTAAACCGTCCCTGAACGTTACCATATCTGTGAGAGAAGAATAGCTAAGCCAATGGCTCCAACTATGCAGATTCCGAGAGACAAATCTGATTCCCGGAAGTAAATCGGCTACAGGGAATTGGGAATAGACAACTTATTTCATGCCTTGAATATTAAAGTAGGGAGTCTATCCGTCGATGAACATAACCGATTGCAATAACGCTGTTTCGATAGCAGAACTTCGGGTTCCGAAAAACAATTGAATAGACATTCTAGTAGCAGGCACCTTAATTTCATGTGTGAATTAGAGGATCGAGTGTGAAACCGTTCGTTAACGATATCTCTTTCTTTGAGAGTCGCTAAGCTAAGTCAATGTCTTCACCTATCCTGTGATTCCTAGAGGCAAACAAAGTATATCAGGAGCAAATCCGCAGTACCGCATTGTCAATGGACACCATAATTCACTGTTTGAATATTGAATTGCAGAGTCTAACCCCTCCCGAATGATACTTATCAGTATAATGTCAAAAGTTTTACCAAAGACCTTTCCCTACGAGAACCTAACCCCCTTTATCGATAATATAACTTCTTGTACAGTGAAGCAGATTAGTACACATTTTCCTGACGGTCACCTTAATTTCATGAGTGAATTAGAAAGTCGATTGTCAACCGGTTCGAGATTGTTACCACGAAATTTGATATTTAAACTGCTGAGTCACTAGCTTCACCTTCCCCGTTGATTCCGTCAGTCAAGCCTGGAGTTCCAGGCGTAAATCTGTTGATCAGTATTGGCAAGGGACACTTTATTCACGGCAGGAATATTAACGAAGAAGGTCAACCCGTGGGAGAACATTACCATTTGGTATAGAGTTATTCTTTTTACCGAATACATCACCATCCTAGAACCTAACTCTCTGTAGCGAGTGACATGCATGCTGCTCACGGATGCCAATTAGTAGACATAATAGCAGAGGCACAAGTTGTTTTCATATATGAATTAGATAATCGAGTGTCAAACCGTTCTAGATCGTTCACACCTTCTTTGGGAGTCAAACGTTTATGTCAATAGCTTCACCTATCCTGTCATTCTGATAGTCAAATCATGTATTCCGGGAGTCAATCTGCTGTAAAGTATTGGCAATGGACACATGAAATCACGGTATGGATATTAAAATAGAGAGACAATCTGTTTGAGAACGATACCAATTAGTATAGCGTCATACACATTATCGCATACCTTACCCTTCGAGAACGTAACCAGCTGTATCGAGAGTATGACTTCGCAGTCAGAGAAGCAAGATAATATATATCATAGTGGCGGGCATCATAATTTCATCTATGAATCAGAAGATCGACGGTCATGCCGATCCAGAACGATAGCACCTTCTTTGATAGTCCAACGGCTAAGTCAATAGCTTCACATACCCTGCAGTTCGGAGAGTCAGGCTATGAATTCCGGGAGAATGTCCGCAGAAGAGTTTTGGCAATAGGCACGTTATATCGTAGTTCGAATATTAAAATAGTGCGTCCAACCGTTTTAGAACGTTACCAATTGCTATAAAGTCAAACGCTTTACATATGGCCATACCATCCGAAAGAATAACCAGCCATTTCTAGAGTATAACTTCATGTTCACGGAAGGAAATTGGTCCTCTTTACTGTGACGGGCATCTAAAATTCATGTACGGAATAGAAGATCAAGGGTCGAACATTTCGAGAACGTTACCACCCTCTTTGAGTTTCGAAAATCCAAGACAAGAGCATCACCAATCCTTTGATTCCGAGGGTCTAACCAGGTATGCCAGGAGGAAATGCCCTGTGCACTATTGGCAGTAGCCACCTTAATTCACGGTTTGATTATTAAAGTAGAACGTCAATCCGTTTATGAAAGCTAGCAAGTGGTATAAAATCGATAACTTTACCAAAGACCTTGCCCTCCGAAATCATAACCCGCTGTACCGAGAGTATAACGACGCGTACAGAGACGCAAATATGTATTCATATTTGGGACTGGCTCCTTAATTTCATGTATGAATTAGAAGACCGAGGGTTAATCGCATTGAGAACATTGCCACCTTCTTTGGGGATCGAAGGCTAAGTCGGTAGCTTCATCTCTTTAACGAATCCGACAGTCAAATAAGGCATTCCGGGAATAAATCCGCTGACCAGTATGGACAGTAGGCATCCCAATTCACGGTATGAGTCATAAAGTAAAGCGTCAAACCGTTTGAGATTGTTACCCTTTGGTATAGACCAAACATACTACCGACGGTATCACCTTCCGAGAACATAACCCGCTGTATCGATAGTCCAACTTAGTGGTTAGAGATGCAAATTATTATACAATTTAGTGACGGGCACCTTAAATTCATGTATTAATTAGAAGATCCAGTATCGAACTCTTCGAGAACGTTACCATCCTCTTTGTGGAGCGAACGGCTAAGTGAGCATCTTCACCTATCCTGTGATTCCGATGGCCAAACCGAGTATTCCAAGCGTAAATCCGCTGAATGGTATTGACAATAGACACCTTATTTCACAGCTTGTATACCAAAGTAGAGCGTCAAATCGTTTCAGAACGTTACCAAATGGTACAGCGTCATACTCCCTACCGAATACCACACTTTCCAAGAACCTAACCCGCTGTAGCGAGTGTCATGCATAGTGCTCTCGGAATCAAACTAGTAGACATTTTCGAGAGGGGCACCTCATTTTTGTGTGTAAATAACAATATCGAGAGTAATAGCATTCGCGAACATTACCTCCTTCCTTGAGCGCCGCACAGCTAAGTCAATAGCTTCACTTATCCTATGGTTCCGATAAACAAACCAGATACTCCGGAAGTGAATCCGCTGTACAGCATTGGCAATGGACACTTCAATTGGCGGTATGAATATTAAAGTGGAGAGTCAAACCTTCGGAAACATTACCAATTGGTATGACGTCATTCGTTTTACCGAATGACATACCATCCTTGAAAATATCCCGCCGTATCGAGAGTATAACTTCGTATTCAGAGAAGCAAGATAGTATACATTTTAGTGCAGGGAACCTTAATTTCATGAACGAATTCGAAGATCGAGTATCAAGCCTTTGGAGAAAGTTATCACCTTCTACGAGAAATGAACCGCTAAGTCAGTAGCTGCACATATCGTGTGATTCTGAAAGATAGACCAGATAATCCGGAAATAAATGCGCTGAACAATTACTGCAACAGACACCTTATTTCACGGTTTGAATATTAAAGCGGATCGGCAAGGCGTAGTAGAACGTCAGCTATTGGTACAGAATCAAACACTTTAACGACAGCCCTTCCTTCAGAGAATCTAACCAGCAGTCTCGATAGTATAGCTCCGTATTCAGAGAACGAAATAAGTATTCATGTCAGTGACGGACACGTTAACTTCTCATGTATAAATTAGAACATCGAGTGTCAAACCCAACGAGGTGGTTACCACCTTCTATGAGAGACAAACGGCTAAGGCAATAGATGCACATATCGTGTGGTTCCGCAAGTTAAACCACATACTACGGGAGTAAATCCGCAGAAGAATATTGGCAATAGGCACCTTTACTCATGGTATGAATATTAATGTACAGATCCAAACCGTTGTAGAATGTTACTTATTGCTGCAGAGTCAAACTTTTCAAAATGGGCCTTGCCTTCGATACGCTATCACAACGTATCTTGAGTATAACTTCGTGTTCAGAGAAGCAAATTGGCAAGCATTTTAGTGACGTCACCTTCAATTCATGTATGAATTAGAAGATCGATTTTCAATCGTTATCACCTTCTATGAGAGACGGACGGCAAAGTCAATACCTGCACATATCGTGCGATTCCGAATGTTAAACCAGATAGTGCGGAAGCAATCGCGCTTTACAGAATTGGCAAAGGACACTCTAATTCCCGGTATATATATGAAAGTATAGAGTCAAACAGTGGAAGAAAAATAGAAATTCATATAATATCATTCTTTCTACCGAATACCTTACCATCCCACAACTTAACCCGCTGCAGCGTGTGTCTTGCTTAATGTACACGGAAACATGCTAATAGATAAGTTAGCAGACGGACACCACACTTTCCTGTATAAATATCAAAGTCGAGAGGCAAACGGTTAGAGATTGCTACACCTTCGTTGGGAGTCGAAACGCTAAGATAATACTCCTACCCTGTGATTACGAGAGTCAAACCAGGTATTCCATGAGTATATTTGCTGTTCAGCATTGACAATCGACACCGTCATGCACGGTATAAATAATAAAGTACAGTATCAAACCGTTGTAGTACGTTACCAATAGGTATATGGACAAACATTTTACGTAGGGCTCTACCTTCGGCGAACCTATCCCGCTGTATCGAGAGAATAACTTCGTGTAGAGAAAAACAAATGGTTATACATTTTAGTGACGGGCACTTTGTTTTCATGTTTTAATTAGAAGATCGAGAGTCCAACCGTCGAGAGTACGTTAGCATCTTCTTCGAGAGACAAACGACTATGTCAATAGCTTATCCTGTCCTGTGATTCCGAATGCCAGCCAGGTATTCATGGAGTATATCCGCTGAACTGTATTGGCAATAGCATTGGCAATATACAGAGACAATCTGTTGTAGAAGGTTACCTATTCGTTAATAGTCACATTTCGCACCGACCTTTCTCTTCTCTAATCTCACCCGCTGTATCGAGAGTATAACTTCGTGTTCAGGGAAGCAAGTTGGTATACATTTTAGTGACGGGCACCATACTTTCATGTATGAGCATCGAGGGTCGAAGCGTTAGAGAACGTTACCATCCGCTTTGATATTCAAACAGCTATGTGAATAGATTCACCCATCCTTCTGAATCCGAGTGTCATACCAGGTTCACCCAGGAGTAAGTCCTCTGAACATTATTGGCAGTCGCATTGGTATTGTACAGAGTCAATACTTTTCGAGAACCTAACCCGCTATATGCAGAATATAACTACGTATTTAGAGGATCAATTGAATAGACACTTTTGTGTCGCGCACCTTAATATCATTTATGAATTAGAACATTGAGAATAATACCGATCGATAAAGTTACCACCTTCTTTGTGAGCCCAACGGCTGAGTGAATAGCCTCATCTATCCTGTGGTTCCGAGAGTCAAACTAGGTATACACGGGCCAAATCCGCTAAACCGTATTGGAAATGGACACCATAATTCACAGTTTGAATATAGAAGTAGAACGTCGATCCGTTTGAGAATGTTACCAATTGCTATAACATCATGCTATTTACCGGATACCTTAATATCCGTAAACATAACCCTCTGTATCGTCGGTATATCTTCGTGTTCAGAGAATCAAATTGGTCTACATTTTAGTGACTGGCACCTCAATTTCAGGTATGAATTCTAAGTTCGAGTGTCAAATCGTTCGAGATCGTTACCACCTTCTTTTAGATTCGAACGGCTGTGTCAACAGTTTCACGTATAGTTGTGATTCCGAGAGTCAAGCCTGGAATTGCGGGAGACAGTTCGCTTAACGCTATTGGAAACAGACACCTTAATTCAGGGTCTTAATATTAAAGTAGATCGTGAAGCCGATTGAGTTCGTTACCTATTGGTATAAATTCTAACCTCTTACCGAAGACATTACTTGCCGCGAATAATAAGCCGCTGTAGGGAGTGTCTTGCTCTTTGGTGACGAAAACAAATTAATAGACATTTATTAAGCGGAAACCATATTTTCATGCCCGAATACCAAAACTGAAAGACAAACCGTTCCTGAACGCTTCCACCTTATTTGAGAATGGAACGGTTTAGGCAATGGTTACACCTATCCTGTGGTTCCGAGAACCAAGCCAGGTATTCCCGGGTAAATCTGCTGATCAGTATGGGCATTGGACACACTATGTCACGAGATAAATATTAGAGTACAGAACCATTCCATTGCAGAATGTTACCTATTGGTATAGTGAGAAACTTTGTACCCTAGGCCTGATCTTACGAAAACATAACCCGCTGCGTCGAGAGTATAACTTTCTGTTCAGAGATACAAATTATAATACATTTTAGGGACGATAGCTTTATTCTTATATACAAATATGAAGATCGAGAGGCAAGCCGATCGGGAGTCTAGCCGTTCGATATCGTCACCACCGTCTTTGAGAGTCGAACTGCGAAATCCATAGCTTCACCTATCCTCCGATTCCGAGAGTTAAACCAGGTGTTCCTGGGATAAACCCGCTGAACGGTATTGGCAATAGACACCTTAATTCATGATATGAATATTAAAGTAGAGAGTCAAACAGTCGGAGAACAATACCAAATGGTTTAGGGACAATCTTTTTACCGCAAACCTTACTTTTCCAGAAACATAATTCGCTGTAGGGAGTGTCTCGATTGTTGTTGGCACAATAATATTAGTGGTCGTTTTCGCAGACGGACACCTTGTTTTCGGGCATTATTTGCAAAATCGCGGGTCAAGCCGTTTGAAACGTTACTATCATTTTTGAGCGTCGCGCAGCTAAGTCAATAGCTTCACCCATCCTGCGATTCCGAGAGTCAAACCAGGTATTCCATCAGTAAATCCGCTGAATAGACTTGGAAATAGGCACTTTAATTCACGGTATGAATATTAAAGCAGACCGTCATACTGCTATAGGACGTTACCCATTCCTGTAAAGACAAACCTTTAACCGAAGGCATTACCTTCCGAGAAGCAGACCCGCTGTAGCGGGATTATATATTCGTGTTCAAAGAAGCAAGTTAGTATACAGTTTGTGACGGGCACAATAATTTCACGTATGAATTAGAAAGTCGAGTGTCAAACCGTTTATGAGCGTTACCACCTTCATTGCAAATCAAACGGCTAAGGCAATAGCTTCACCTATCCTATGACGCCGAGAGTGATATCAGGTAATCCCAGAGTAAATCCGCTTAAGAGATTTGGGAATGGATACCTTAATTCGCGGCATGAATATTAAGGTAGAGCGCCAAACCATTGTGGACCTTTACCTATTGGTGTAGGGTCAGACCTTTTACAGAAAGCATTACCCACCGTGAAACAAACCAGCCGTATCGAGAGTATAACCTTGTGCTTATCGAAACGCATGAGTTTACAAGTTAGCCACGGGCAGCTCAATTTAATGTATGTATTATCAGATCGAGAGGCAGACTGTTCAAGAACGTTACCACCTTCTGTGAGAGGCGAACGGCTAAGTTAACAGCTTCACGTATGCTGGTATATCGAGAGTCAACTATGTATTCCCGGTGTAAATCCGCTGAACAGAATTGGCAACAGATACCTTCATACACGGTTCGAATATGAAAGCAGGCCGTCAAACCATGGGTCAATATTACCAATTTGTGTACAGCCGTTATGGTGCCCGTAACAGAAAGGAATACCAATTTCGATCTCAGAACAGGAAGTTATACACTCGATACAGCGGGTTATGTTCTCCGACGTTAAGGCCTTCGGTAAAATGTTTGAAAATATACCAATAGGTCACGTTGTAAGAAGCATTTATGCTCTACTTTAATATTCATACCACGAATTAAAATGTCCATTGGTAATACTGCACTGTGGATAGTCTCCTAGAATACCTGGTTTGACTGTCGGAATGACAGGATCTGTGTAGTTACTCACTTAGCAGTTTGACTCCCAAAGTAGGTTGCATCGGACTAGATCTGTTTGACTCAGAGCTTCTCGGTTCAAATCCGGGTATTGTAGTGTAGATTGCTCGCATAATTTATTTTTCAAGGTGTCAAATGCTGATTGCTGTTCTGCTTTCCAATGAAAGGGTGTGTCCTTTTGGGTTAAAATTGTTAGGGGTTTCGCGACGTTGCCGAAGTTTTTAATGAATTTACGATAGTATCCATCTAATCCAGGAAATTATTTTACTTTCGTTATGTTTGTAGGTTTAGGGAAGCTTTTTATTGATTCCATCTTTCTTGGATTTGGTTTGATTCCATCTTCAGTGATGATATGTCGCAGGTATTCGAGTTCGGGTTTCCGAAATTCGCATTTGTCAGGCTGTATCTTCAGTCCAACTTCCTTCAGTCTGTTAAATAATATTGCTAGGTTGCGATTGTGTTCCTCTGTAGTGTTTCCAATTATTACTATATCGTTTAAATACAAAAATAATACTTGCTAATCAGTCCTCGTAATGCGCTGTCCATCATTCTTTGGAATGTGGCTGGCGCATTCTTTAGACCGAAAGGCATTCTTTTGTAGTCACAATGTCCGTCCGTCGTGTTGAAGGCAGTGCACTTTTTGTGGTCAGGGTTCATAGGTATTTGATGCAAGCCTGACGGGAAGTCCAATGCACTGAAGAATTTAGCATTTCCTAAGTGGGCGAATATGTCATCGGCTTGCGCAAGCGGATATGCATCCTGATTGGTGATTTCATTTGACTTCCGAAAGTCAATCACAATTCTCCATTTTTGCTCGCCAGACGCATCCAGTTCTTTGGGCACTACCCAGACTGGTGCATTATAAGGTGAATCTGAATCTTCTATTATACCTTTGTCTAACATATCTCTAATTTGGCTTTGGAACTCTTTTTTCTAGCATTCCGGAATATTGTATCTTTCAATATTGACGGGTCTGTCTATTTTTACGAATATGTCGTATTGGGTTAATGTGGTACAGGGTAAAGGATCATTGTCAGTTGAAATGATGTTATGGTAATTGCATATAATTTCCTTAATAGGTTCTCTTAATACTTCTTCTATGTCATCGAGTCTAAGCATGGTCAATATTTCTGTGACTTTGGGATTATCTGTGTCTATTTGGATGTGACTCTGAATTTGAATACCATGCTCACCATTATTAAAGGAATAGACACGAACAGGTTCATAGTCGAGCTTAGCTACGTGGGTAACTGATCATCTGCTGGGGACGCTCTGGGTGGTCGGAGTCGTCTGCGATTCAAAAACGTCGTTACTAAGTTGGAGATGCTTGTTAGTGATTGTGTATTGATATTTTTCTAGAATGGGTAATCATATTATTCCGTCCTCTGTCAATGGGAAGTTGTCCCATGCTTTTAGTTATTTGTGTGTTAATTGTCTATATTTTAGCGGTGTGTAACTATAGATTTTGTATTTCGCGGAACCTAATTGAATTATTTTATCTTGTTTTAAATTTATCTGGTCTCTGACCGCTCCTCTTTTGATGAGATTGGCTCCCGCTGCGGTTTCAATGTGGAATCTTCCACGCCGGTGGGTTTCCGGGAATCTAGTATCA
Source organism: Lasioglossum baleicum (assembly GCF_051020765.1). NCBI lineage: Eukaryota > Metazoa > Arthropoda > Insecta > Hymenoptera > Halictidae > Lasioglossum > Lasioglossum baleicum. The sequence continues at coordinate 59,307 of NW_027469741.1, read as the reverse complement.
TTGCATCGCAGCTCGCTTGGGGTGTATTGTAATCTTTGAATCTCAGGTTGTTTATTCCAGGCGGAGATTTTCCTGTCTGGACTCCATGAAAATTTGTGTTCTGTAATAGGTATCACTGTGATTTCTGATGACCTATTTTTTGGCAATGTTCGCAACGTATCCGGTTAGTTATTAGTCTGTTTGTCTCGTTATATGTTTTGAGTTTCGGATTCGCTCTGTATTCTAGGATTGGACCTATAATGGGACTTGATGATGGCGGAAGTCTAGATATATTCTGGTTTCGTTTTGTCTCTTTAAGCCATGTTTCTATGTTACCTGCTTCCTGTTGGGCTTCATTGATTGATCCTGGATTCATAGGAAGTAATAGCTGAGCTATTTTTACACTCAAGTTGCATATGAAGAATCTTATAGCCTCACATGCCCCTTCTTCCAATGCTATGTTCCTAGCAATCGCGTTTCTATGTTTACCTTGAATGGCGTAATGCAGTTCTCCTGGACTCTATCGAAAGCAATTTGCATAAGACTGCACGCTTTCAGTTTGCCTTTGCGTCGTCTCTTGCATCCTACTCCGGCTTCCGCTTATGGTTGTTGGTGTCGAAAGCTGAGATCTTAATGCTTCGTATGAATCTTCGTAGGTATATTTCTGACGGCCTTCCTTGCTGGACCGACTATTTTATGTGCTATTGTCATTCGTAGAAGCATTGGTCGGTCCAATGTTCTTTTTCATTCGAAGCTTGCCGTTTCGATGAACTACTCTGTTCCGATATCGTCGTCTCCGTTCAAGTTTACCTCGCTTCGTAAAGCTTTGGCCGGATCCATCAGTACTGGTTCGTGTGCTGTGTTTCTCGTTGGTTGATGTTCTGTCGGTTGGACGGATGGGAGTGGTTTACTTGTTTCATACCCAGTTACGGCGGTCGATGTTGTTTCGTCGTCAGTGAGACTTTGTTCAGTCCGGAGTATGCGTTCCCGTGCGTTGATCTCCATAGTGCTTGTGAGTCCCAGTAATTCCTGCTGTTGGGCTTGGTACTTTTCATCTGAGTTCTACACTGCTTCTGTTAGGTTTGATATCCCGGAATTGTGAGATATTGTTCGCTTAGCGTTAGCCTCTTGTCGTGTCTCTAAGCCGCTTATTGATTCTTACATTCGTCCCAAGTGCTTAAGCATGGTCTCTTGGCTCACGTGTATTTTATCTGATGCGCCTTCGGTTATCTGGTCTATAGACATGTTTGAAAGTTTTATACCTCGGTCCTCTGTAAGTTTCCTCAAGGCACAACCTTGATCCTGTTTTCTTCTTACTCCGTGTAGAAAGTTTTTCCATTGCTCCTCAGGTGGATTTGCTGGAGTTTGACGTATCCTATTCTGGCAGGATGGCCAATTTTGTCACGAGGAAATATGTGGCAAGTATTGAAGTAAAATACAAACCAATTTTGTCACAGGAAAATACGTGGCAAGTATTATAAGAAGATATAAACGGGCGGGTCTTCAACATTGGTGGAAGAGCCCCCTTTCTAGAAGATGGGAGGTATCTAATATTAATACTTATTCCGTAAAATAAGAGTCATGCAGATATTGAATAGTTTTAAATATTTAACGTAGGTTTGCAGGATTGGTATACGTATGTAGAAACGTTTCGTTTGAAGTATAATATAGAACTGCTTTATTCGTTTGTTCTCGGTTCTTAAACTATAATTTTCTAGTTGAATTGACGGTTTCTAGTCATGTGTTGTATGGTTTTGGCTGATTTTGCTACGGTTGCTGTGTGGGCGATGCGTCTGGTGATACGTTGGCTGGATTTTGTCTAGCGACGCAATGTTATAAACGTACACTCAGTTAATTCCACAGGCACATTTACTAAGAAATTCAATTTTTCAAAATGAAAGCTGAAAATTTTGGAAGAGAACCAAAATATCGTAACTGCAAATTACAGTCTGTATGCGTAAATGCAAGACTGGGAAAAATGCATACGGAACAAGATCAAGGTTATAGAACTTAACGAAGACCATCCACTAGTGTCACTCCGATCTATCGACCGCAATTGCAAGTCGTCTCCAGACGTGTCGTTCTGGCAACAACGTTACGTATACAGACCAACCTAAAATAACAAGATGAAGTAACAATGTTTCGTAATAAACGTAGACTCTACTAATTACAAAGATACTTATACAAAGAAATACAATATTTTATACCTAAAAGTGAAAATTTTGAAAAAAAATCAGAAATACTATAACGATAAATTACAGTATGTAAAAATATATAGAAAACTGGGGGAAAAGGAAACGGTACAATATCAGGGTTAAAGAAATTGACGATGGCCATCCAGCAGTACCACTTTGTCCTGCCGTACGCAACTACAAGACCTCGCCAGTTCTGTTCCTCAGGCAGTGTAAGTATGTATACAATCATATAAAATAACAATAAATTTTACAAAATAATGTCAACAACGTACAATCATTCAATTCCAAAGACAGTTTTACTATGAAATACAATTTTTTAAATTTTGGAATTGAAATGTTTGAAAAAAATCATGAAATTCATAACACTACATTACAGTATGTATAAATCATGGATCAAATAGGGCAGAAATGCTTACCGTTTAAAATCATGGTTAAAATAATTAACATAGTCCATCCAGTATGTCGCTCCGTACCGCCGTACGCAACTACAAGACCACTCCAATCCTGTCGCTCCGGATACGCACGCACGTATACCAACAGTGGTATAAAATAACCAAAGATTCTACATAATATTGTCATGAACGTGCACTCAACTAATTCCAAAGTCACTTCTAATAGGAAATAGAATTCTTTTAAGTAAAAATTGAAAATTTTGAAAAACATGGAAAATATCACAACAGTAAACAACATCATTTAGATATAAATAGAAAACTGCGAAAGGATGCATGCGGTAAAATATTCTTGTTAAAGAAATTAACGAGGACAATCCAGTAGAGCCACTGCTTTCTGACAATCATATAAAATAACAACAAGATTAACAAAAATTATCATAATCGTACATTCGACAAATTCCAACAACACTTTTACTATGAAATACGATTTCATTAATCGAAGATTGAAAATTTTACGGAAAATCTAAAATATCATTACTACATATTACAGTATTTATAAATAAATGGAAAACTGGGGAAAAATGTATACAGTACAAAATCATGGACAAAGATATTAACGAAGACCATCATGTAGTGCTGCTCCGTTTGCCGTAGGAATCTCTCAGACCTAGCCAGTCGTGTCCATCTAGCAGCGTAGATACGTATACAGACAGTCATATAAAATGACAATTAGTTTAACAAGCTATTGTCATAAACGTAGACGTACCTAATTCCAGATTCACGATTACAAAGAAATACATTCTTTGAAATTAGAAACTGAAAATTATGAAAAGAGTCGAAAATATCATAACAGTAAATTACAGCATGATGAAATAAATACAAGACTGCGAATGAATTCTTGCGGTACAATATTAAGGATAAAGAAACTAACAATGTCCATAATGAACTGTCGATACGTTCCACCGATCGCAATTACAAGTCCACGTCAGCAATGCCGCTCAGGCAGGGCAGGTGCGCATACAGACAGTCGTCCAAAATAACAATAGGTATAACGAATTGTAGTCATAAACGTACACTCAGCTAATTCCAAACACACTTTTCCTACGAAATACAAATTTTGTAAATTGATAATTGATAATTTTGACAAAATTCGAAAATACCGTATCCGTTTATTACAGCGTGTATAAATAAATAGGACAATGGAGAAAATGCATACGGTGCAACATTTGGATTAATGAAATTAGCAAAGAGCATACAGCAGAGTCGGCCCGATATAACGAACGCTACAATAACACCACTCAAACCGTGTCGCTCTAGAGGCATAGGTACGTATAGTGACAATCCCATAAAATAAAATAAGAATTTAGCAAAGCACTGCCATACAAGTACACTCTACTAATTCGAAGGCACATTTCCTAATGAATACAATTTTTAAAATTAAAAATTGAAAATTCTGAAAAAAAATGGAAAACGTCATAACCGAATATTACAGTATGTAGAAGTAAATGGATGTATGGGAAAAAATGACTACGGTACAAAATCAAATATATAGGAATAAGCGAAGATTATCCAGTAGCGCCACGACGATCTAACGAAAGCAACTAAAAGACAACTCCTGTCGTGTCGCATGGGATGCGTAGGTACGCATACAGGTAACCATAGGGGATAATAACAAGCTTTTCAAAGTATTGTTATCAACGGAAACTCCACCAATTTGAATGAGACCGTTACTAAGATGTACAGCTTTTTGAATTAAAAATTGAAAATTTTGTATTGAAATCGAAAATATAACACTAAACTGGAGTATTCTTAAGTTCAGTGCACTACTACATGTTAGTCCGTTCGTATAAATTCGGAGCAAGGCTAGGCATAGGGTGTCGAGCAGACTCGTGTCGCTAAGACCTACCATAGTTAGCTGCAAGTTCACTTCTGTCGTGTGGCACCAGTAGCGCAAGCTCGTGCAACGACAATCAGATAATACATGCACAGATTCATCAATATATTGTCAGAAACGTACCCCCAACAAATTCCAACGGCACTTTTAATAGGCATTACAATTTTATAACTAGAAAATTGAAAATTAAAAAAAGAATTGGAAATATCACAACAGTAAATCGCAGTATGCATAAATAAATAGAAAACCGCGAAAAAATTAATACGGTACAACATTATGGTTTAGGAAATGCACAATATCCACACAGCCATGGCGATCCAATCTATGGAACGCTGCTCCAAGGCCACTGCAGCCCTGTCGCTCCTGAGGTGGAGGTACGTATAGAGACCATCCTATAAAATAAATAAGAATTCAACAAAATATTATCATAAACGTACCCCAAACTAATTCCGAAAGCACTTTTACTAAAGAATACAATTTTTTTAAATAAAAATTGAAAATTTCGAAGAAAATGAAAAATATCATAACAGTAAATTATAGTAGCTATAAGTAAATAGAAAACGGCGAAAGATTGCTTACAGTACCATATGATGGTTAAAGAAATTAACGAACACCGACCGGTATTGCCGCCTCGATCTCCAGTACGCAACTACAAGACCTCGCCAGTCATCTTGTTCCGGCAGCGATAGTACGTATTGAGACAACCATGTAAAATAACAATAAGTACAGCCAAATGTCGTCATATACGTTTACTGATCAAATTCCAAAGACACTTTCAGACAGAAATACAACTTTTTAAAATAAAAATCGAAAATTTGGGAAAGAATTGAAATCATTATAACAGTAGATAACAGTATGTATAAATAAATGGAAGACTCGGAAAAAATAATTGCGGAACAATATCAAGGTTAACGAAGTTAACATGGCCCAGCCAGTAGTGCTGCACCGACCGGTCGTACGCCACTATAAGACCACTCCAGCCTTGTCTCTCCAGAAGAGTTGGCACGCATAGGGACAATCATATAAAGTAACATTAAGCTTATCAAAATATTGTCATAAACGTACAATCAATTAATACAAAAGGTCATTTTTCTAAGAAATACAGTTTTTTAAAAAAAATTGGAAATTATGAGAAAATCGAAAACGCCGTATCAGTAAATTAAAGTTTCTAGAAATGGATAGAAAATTGAGAAGGAATGCATACTGTACAACATTACGGTTAAGAAATTAACGTCGACATTACAGTAGTATTACTCTGATACACCGAACACAACAACAGGACCACTCCATTCGTGTGGAAACGCAGGTACATGCACTGAAAATCGTATCAAACGACATATAGTTTTCCTAAATATAGTGACAAACGCACCTATCAGGTTATTCCAGCGTGTCAAACCAAGGTATTCTGAGAGTCAATCCGCTACAGAGCATTGGTAATAGACACGTTTATTCAGGATATGCATATTAAAGAAGATATGCAAACCGACGTAAATCGTTCCCAACTGGTATAGAGTCAAATCCTTTATCGAACACCTTGCCTTCTGAGAAACAAACCCGCTATGTCGGAAGTACAGTTTCGTCTTCAGAGACACAAATTAGCATATATTTTTGTGACTAGCACCAAAATTTCATATTTTGAATAAGAAAATCAACAGGCTGAACGTTCGAGAAAGTACACCACATCTTTGAGTGTCGCACAGCTGAGTCAATAGCATTACGCATCCTGTGATTCCGAGAGTCACATCAGGAATTCCACGAAAAGAATCCGCTATGTCGTATTGGCAAATGACACCTTAATGGACGGTACGAATATCAAAGTAGAGAGTCCAACCGTAGTAGAACGGTACCATCTGATATAATATCAAACTTTTTCGGAATACCTGACCGTCCGACGGCCTAACATGTTTTTGCAGTATCTAGCTTAATGTTCACGTAACAAAATATTAGCTATTTTAGGTGATTGACACTTTAATTTCGTGTATGTATGTGAAAGTCGCAAGTGAAACCGTTCGTATTCCTCACATACTTCTTTGACAGTCGATCAGCTAAGTCAATGGCTTCACCTATCCTATTATCCGAGAGTTGAACCAGGTATTCCCGTTGTCAATCCTTTGTGGTGTAGTGGCAATAGGCACATTAACTCACATTACGGATATTTAAGTCAAGAGTCTATCCTTGGTGAACATTATGACTTGCTATGGAGTAGAACATTATGCCGAATACCTTACCTTCCGAGATGCCAACTCTTCTGTAGGGAGTGTCCAGTTTAGTCCTCGCAGAAACCAATTAGTGCTATTATAGCAGTGCGACACCTTAGATTGACATATGAAGAGCAAAATCGATAGTCAATCCGTCCGGAAATGTTACAACCTTCTTTGGGAGTCGTAAAGCTTGCCGTCAATCCATTCCAACTTATCTGTGCTACCGAGAGTCAAACCAGGTATGCCGGGAGTCATTCCGCTGTAAAAATATTAGCAACAGACACCTAGACACACCCTACGAAAAGTAACGTACGGAGTCAAACCTCTGGCGCACGATACCACTTGGTGTAGAATCAAAATTGATGCAGAAGACCATACTTTCCGTGATCCAACCCTGCTGTAGCGAGGAAACAATTCAATGTTACGTGAAATAAATTGGTGAACATTGTATCTTATGGGCAAAGTAGTATCAAGTATGAATGGCAGAATTGATAGTCAGAACGATCGATAACGTTACCACTTATTATAGAGTCAATCATTTATCGTAGACCTTGCCCTCCGGGCAACACTTCACGCTGTAGCGAGAGTCTAACGTAATGTACGCGGAACTAATTCATGGACGTGAGAGCAAATGGTCACCACAGTTTTTATGTATGCACAGTAAAACCGAGAGTCTGCCCCGTGGTGAACGTTACCAACTTCTACGAGAGTGGAACGGCAAAGTCAATAGCATCACTCATCCTGTTATACCGAGAGTAAGACCAGGACTTCTGGACTACAATTCGCAGCAGAGTATTGCCAATAGGCACAGTCGTTTCTTGGTGTGGATGCTAATATCGCAACGTCTATGGCGAATATTTGCACAACATTTATAACTTCAGTTGTTTGCAGCAAACACACCCTCATTCATTGTATTAAATTTTGGGTAAAGTCATTTTCGTGTTCTCCCTATAGAGGACACAATTGTATTTTGTTGTACGGAACGTAATTGCAATTTATCCTGGCAGAGGACGTAAATGTACAATTTCGCAGTCACTATTGAGCCGCATAAAGGAAAAGAGATATTACATTCCGAACAACCAAATATTGGCATGTATCCTGTTGCTGAAACATTGAAATTTCTGGCTTGCATCGTGCTTCGCAAGAGAAACAGGCGACTTTTATGGAAATTGAAAGCCGTGTAAATATGAGTTACTCAGGCTAATTTCGCGTCATTGGAATCGGCGTTTTGGGAAAGTAGTTAATTTTTTTCCCTACAGAGCACCAAACATCATTAGTACGTTAGGAAAGTAGTTTCATTGAATTCCGATCACACGACGTAAATGTATTCTATCACATCCAACTTCTAATTCTAACCGCATGTAAAAAATGAAATGAAATTACTCTATAGATGCCAGTAATAACACGTAATATGAGACTGAGACGATGAATTTTCTCCGGTGATTCGTTACTTTGACTGGTAATTTCTATTCCAATACTTTTTTGTCAGTTGCTTGCATCAAATATTCACGCAATTATTGTAGTAGGTTTGTCGATAATATCGTTTATTCTGGTTAGAGGATCTATTTGTGCTAGCTTGTTTGAAGGTGGATTTCGTTCTTCCTAACAGGTGACGTAAAGGTATTCTTTCGCAGCCAACATCACACTGAAGCAGCATGAAAAATACGATATTTCCTTTCCCAATGAAACCAATCATATCACATATTCTGGCGCTGAAACGCTGAAATTTCTCGTCTGAATCGTACTTCGTGAAGTGAATCGGGGATTTGAAAACGGAAATCGAGATTCATGTAAAAATGAGATACTGACGTTGATTTCTCATCAGTGGCACGTAATTGGACGCATAGAGCTGTAACACAATAAGAATCGTTTCCTTGACTGTGAACTACTGCCAAATCTGATCATTTCTTTCCCTTTCGTCAAATATATACAAATTCATTGTATTAGGTTTTTCAGAAGGTGATTTCGTTATTCCTAGATAGAGGACCGAGTTGTAATACCTTGTTCAGAAAAGTAATATTCATCTACACAATTAAGCCGCATGAAGGAAAGGACAAAGTAATATTACGCAAGGCAATTATTACACGAACACCAATATCACGCTGAAACCAAGAAATAACTCAATGTATCCGTGCTTCGTATGCGAATCGCGTGTTTGCCGTGGGGATCTAATGTCACATAAATATGCGATACTCGAATTTGATTTCTCACATTTGGCCGTTTTTGCGAGTATAGAACCAAGAAAATACAAAAAATCGATAATTTTGAATGTTACATTTGTGTCGGAATGTGTTGATTTCAGTCGTTCGCATGAAATATGCAATCACTCGTTGTATTTGTCTCCTCGGAAAGAAATTTCGTTTTATTCCGATAGAGGACCTAAATGTGCTATATTGAATGGAACGTAGTCCCACTATCTTCTTCTTTTTGTTCTAGCAGCGGATGTAAATGTATTTTTTCGCAGACAAATTCACAGTTAGAACGCATTGGATGAAACGAAATGACTTCCCGAAGAAACTGTCAATAACACCTGTTGTGGCGCAGATATGCTGGAATATCTCGCTTCCAACGCGCGTCGAAAAGGGAACCGCGCTTGCGATTGGAATAAAAGGACACGTAAATTTGAGATACTCATGACGGTTTCGCATTATTGCAACAGTATTGGCGCGCATAACGGACAAACTGCAGCAATTGTTTGCTTTGACAGCGAATATTTGTCCAAATCAGCTTATATCATACGTTTGCGTCAAACAAATAGTATATCATTGTATTGGATATTACGTAAGGTTATTTTGTGTTTCCCTATAGAAGACTTAATTTAGAAAGCATGTTCAAAAGGTAATTTCGTTACTTCCCCACGCAGGATCTAATTGTACTCTGACGTTCGGAAAGAAACTTCGTCCTTTCCCGATTGTGGCCCTAGTTATAGTATACTGTATGGAAAGTAATATCGCATACCCCCGACGGCGATCGTAATTGTATTTGCTGCTAGGAATACAGTTTCTATTCTTGTGAAGAGAGTACGTAAATGTATTTGTTCGCAGTCAACTTCACAATTAAGCCGCATGAGAAATAACGAAACGACCTTCCGAAAAACATAATAATATCACGTACTCCTACTTTGAGGCCCTGAAATATATCGCTCGATTCGTGATTCGCTAGTAAATGATGCATTTGCCAGAATAACCAAATGGCACGATATGATGCGATACACGTGTACATTTCGCATCGTAGGAACGTAATTGCTACCCTATTACGGATAAAGTACATGAATCGATACATTGTTAGAGAATACCAGTCCAAATCCGTTAATTTCAGTCGTATGAATGACGTATTCAATACTCATTTAGTGAATTAGACCTTTCGAAAAGCTATTTCGTCTTTTCCCGACGAAGGAAGCATTTGTATTACGTTGTGCAGAAAGTAATTTAGTATCATCGCAACGCAGGATGTAATAGCATTCGTAGAGAGTATACATCACAATTTAGTGGCTTTAAATAAGAGGAAATCATATTTCGATCAGTCCAATAATAACAAGTACTCTGATGCTGATGCTCTGAAATACCACGTTCGAAGCATGTACCACAATGGAACCTCGCGATTGCGGTAGCAACCAAATGCGTCGTTAGACATGCGATATACTCGTTCATTTCGGTTTTCCGAGAGAGCACCTAATAGTATTTGGATATTCCCATCGTAATTTCGGTTTTTCCGTACAGAGGAAGCAAATGTATTATTGCGCAGACAATATCACAATAAAGCCACATGAAGCGAAGAAAGGAATTAACTTCGGCACAACCAAACAACAACACGTATTCTGATCCTGAAACGCTGATATTTCTAGATTTAATCATGCTTCGAAAGTGAATCGCTCGTTTGCGATGGCAATCGTATGGCACGTAAGTATGCCATACTCACGCCGACATCGCATCATTAGAACTAATTTGCGGGCATTTGGCACAAAAGCTGTAAACAACGTTATCATGACAGCGAATTTCTGTCCAAATCAGATTACTTCTGTAGTTAGAATCGAATATACATTCATTCATTTTATAAGGTTTTTCGGTATGTTACTTCATTTTTACTCGAGAGAAGACCATATTGTATTTGCTTGATCGGAATATAATTTCGAGTTTTCAGAGCAGACGACGTAAACTTATTCCATCTTATCGAACATTACAATTATAACAGGCGAAAATAGAGCGTAATTACTTACCGAGCAACACAGTAATAACGCACATTCTGACGCTGAAACGCTGAAATTCATTTATTGACTCGTGCTTCGTATGTGAATCGCGCGTCTGCGATTGGAAACAGGAGTAACGTAAATATGCGAAGCCTTCGTTGATTCCGCATCATTGGAAGATATTTTCCTGCATATGGCGGAGAAACTATAAACATCGTTACATTGACATCGAATTCCTGCCAATCCCATCGGATTCAGTGGTATGTATCAAATATGCACTCACTCAATGTAAACGCTTATCCGAAAGAAATTTTGTTTCTTCCTGACGAAACACATTACCATTTTCGATTGCCCAGGTCGTAATTTCATTTCTACCCGACGAGAGATTGTTGCTCAAGCAATTTCGTCTTTTCTGGGCACATGGAGCAAGTGAATATTCTAAGCGAAAAAATTTGACAATTAAGCCACATTAAACAAAAACGAAACTGCATTCTGACGCAGAATTTATTCAATTTCTCGATTTGATCGTGCTTGGCATATGAATCGCGCCATTACCAAGGGAGTAATACCGCATGTAAATATGAGGTACTCCCATTGCGCGTTTTCCATGGGAATCAATTGTCAGGCAGAAATACAGTACTCGCGTTTATTTCGAACCTTTGGAACGTATTTGCGCGCACATAGCGGTGAAACGATTTGAACCAATACTTTGACGGGGTATTTCTGTCCACATTCGTATACCTCAGTCGATTTATAAAATACACAGCGATTTATTGCACTAGGTTTTTCGGAAAGTAATTTCGTTTTTCTCGATGGAGGACCAATTGTATTATGATCTGGCAAGTGAAATTTCCTTTCTACGGATGTAGAAATGTAATCTTTCACAGAGTACTTTACAATTAAGGCGCTTGGAAAGAAAAAGTATCTGTTTCCCGATCAGCCAATAATTAGACGTATTTTGACTCTGAAACGCTGAAATTCCTTGTCTGAATCATATATTGCAAGTTAATCGCGAATTTGCAATGGGAACAAAATGTCACGTAAATGTGCGATACACACTATGATTTCGTATCATAAGAATGTATATGTGCCCATACAACAGAGAATTTAGTTGCTTCTGTTTAAAATCATTTGATTTCTCGCATGCTTCTGTCCACGCGGTATGTATTCCACGTCCTAGTATTAAACATTATTGCGGGCTCTCACCCAGGCCATTCCCGTGCACGTGATCACATTGGAGAAGCGATGCGTTGAATAGCGGCGTTTTTATCTCGTATCATTCACATGAGGTTTCACAGCGACGCGAACATCAATTACGGCAGTCCGATAAACACCATTACACACACGCACGCACTTCACGCAACCGCTTTTCCCGGAACACAATACATCCACCACTGAAACTGAGACCCGCGAAACGCCACGAGATACGTCCGCACTGCTCGGAGTCGTACGAGGTAGTGTACCGACACCGAACCAAATCCTAACCCGGTCCAACCGGTCCTTTCCTCGTACGTAATTTATTCATATCTGGCATGAAATAATTCTTGTCAGTTATTTCCTATTTTTGTTTTATTTCTTCATGTATGCCCGAGTGCGGTTTGTAACCCAAACCCGAGTTCGCAACCAAAACTGACCCACAACATCACCTGCCCGTTACAAGGCAGATCAATCCACCTGCACATTTACAGTATATATTATTGCCATTTAATGATCCCTATTTTCCGAACATCTATCCCACTTTAGTGAGAATCTACATTAAATTCCCGAGAAATAAATTAATGTACTGCGTAGATGCACACCCATTATATTAATGTATGACTGGCAGAGTCGAGAGTTAAACTGTTCTAGAACCTTACCACTTCACAAGAGGGACTATCCGCAATGTAAATAACTTCACCTATCCCTTTATTCCGATGGTGAACCAGGAAATCCTGGTGTCAATCGATTTACAGTATTGGCAATGTACATCCAAATGCACGGTATGGTTAGTAAAGAAGAGAGTCAAATCGTTGTAGAATGCTTCATATTGCAATAGAGTCAAACTTTTTACCGAAATGCTTAACTTCCAAGACGTAACCCGCCGTACGGAGAGTGTAACTTCGAGCTCGGTAAACACATTAGTATACAATTTAGTGACGGGTACCATAAGTTCATGTATGAGTAGAAAGGTCAGGATTCAAACCAATTGAGAACGTTGGCACCATTTTTGCTAGTCGGACAGCTGATTCTGTGACTGCACCTATCCAGTAATACCGAGACTCAAACGAGATATTCCGGGAGTCAGTTCGCTGAACAGGATTGGCAATAGACAGCTTAATTCACGGAATGAAAATTACAGCGGAGCGTCCCAACACTCGTAGAACGTTACCTCTTGGTATGGAATCATGCGTCCTTACAGAAGACCTTACCTTCCGAGAACCCAACCCGCTGTATGGAGAGTATAACTTCGTGTTCAGAGAAATAAATTAGTATACATATTATTGGTGGGCACCTTAATTTCGTGCATGAATAGGAAGATCGTGAGTGAACCGGTTGGAGAACGTTACCACCTTTTTGCGGGTAGCACAGCTATGTAACCAGCTGCAACTCTTCGGTAATTCCGAGAGTCAAGCCAGGTATTCCGGATGTAAATCCGCTGTTATAGAATTGGTAATGGAAACCTTAAGTCTCGACACTAATCTTAAAGTAGAGAGTGAAATCGTTGGTGAATGTTACCACTTTGTATAGAGTCAAGTTTCTTGCCATATATCATTCCTTCCGAGAACCAAAGCCGCTGTAGTGAGTAACTATCTTAATTTCCATGGAATCAAAGAAGTAAACATTTTAACAGACGTACACTTTAATTTCATGTACGAATAGGAAGATCGAGAGCCAAACTGTTCTAAAACCTTACCGCCCTACATCGAGAGCAGAAGGTCTAAGTCTATAGCTCCATCTGCCCTGTGATTCCGAGAGATATACCAGGTGTACTGAGAGAAAGCCCGCTGTGCTGTATTGACAATAGACACCTTAATTCACGGTATGTATAAGTATAGAGAATTATTGGATGGTTCCTCTCAATAGGCGGTAAGGTTCAAGAAAGGAATATTCCTTCGTGACATGTTTGACCCATGAAGGGAACATATGTCTGCTACGTCCGTATGGCAATGTGGCGAAATGAAGCATCCTCTATTGATCTGCATCGAATAACGGACGTCGCTCAGCAAGATTGCAGCAACGAAAGCTCATGAATCTGGCAAGAAGTATCTGCCCTGATGGAGGAGCTGGAGGCAGTCGGAATGCAATTGGCTGCCGCAGAAGCCCTCCTTGCGTCTGCCGCCGCAGCTACTGGGGTCTCGACACAGGGGACTACAACGGTGGTAGCTGCTAGAACTAAAATCGGCTACGTAGTGGAAGAGGCAGAAGGCGACCGGGAACTGGACATCTGTCGGGACGTCGGATGCTGCCCCATCTCCTAGTTGAACGAACAGACCCCCGCCGGGAAGGTGACCCCCGAGCCAATAATGGAGTGGGCCATGGTTGAGCCATGGAGCCGTCACCGGGGGCCTCATACTTCAGTTCGGAAGCCCAAAGACCGAGAGAACGGCCCAATGCCAAGCAGGCACAATATGGACGACCCTGCAGGACTTAGGCGTCATAGTGGCCCTGTCAGCTTATACGGCTGAGCAGCAGCTTACGGGTCAAGACTACGTGGAAGCCACACAAAATGTCTTGAAGGCACTGGCGGAGAAACGTTCCTGCAGCCCCTTAATATCAGATGGGTGGAAATCCGAATATCCCCATCCGGTCTTGGGACGATATGGGTCAAATGCGCCCTCGCCGCCCCCCTCTCAGTATCCTGGACAGCGGCAGCGTACAAGTAGGCCCGGGTACATGCGCTGGAGGCTCGCCGGCTCTAGCGCTTCAAGTGTCTAGATGTTGGGCACGCCAGGGCACCATGACCCACCAGCACATATAGAAGTGTTGCCTGCTTCCCATCCGCGATAGGGACATTAAGTCAATGGGCACTCGCACCGTCACTTAAGTGCATGATCTCTGCCGTCCATGGCCTAGAGTACGGACACAGAAAAGGCCTGCTTTCCTCCACATCGAAGAAGACGAAGAGTACAGTAGCAAGGACAGCAGGAAGCGGAAAGTCTCTAAGTACGACTGGAGCGGCGGCGGGCCTGGAAGTGACCATGGACAGGGTTTAGAATTCAACATCCTCCAGGCCAATATCAACAACAACAGAGCGTTACTGCATCTTTTCGCAGAGTCGCTCGCGTAGTTAGACATCGCCATGGCTGTGGTCGACGAGCCGTACAATGTTCCGGCCATGACAATTGATTCGCAGACCTTCACGATATGGTCGCCGCGGTGTGGTGGGCAACCCCGGAACCCCTTGGCCACACTGATACATCTAATGGTGAAGCATGTCCTGGTGCTCTGGGAACACCTGGTCGTGCATACGAACGGTAGTTGGATGAGAAGAAGATAGCGGTATCGTCGCATCTACCCCAGTCGGTACTCATCCTCGGTGATGATAACACCCACGCATCGGCACCGGGCTCACCGAGGGCGAAATCGTGGGGCGAAGCGTTCCTCGACTGGGCAGCCAGATAGGAGCTCTTTCAATACATGCGCAACGCCGACAGGGCATGTCCATCGGGGACTTGTCCTTCTTCTCTCCTGCTTCCTTACAACGATTGAAGTGTTGGAGAGTGGCCTAAGAGGTGAAAACTCCGAACATCCCGTCTTCATTCCCATGGAGTGCTCCGTGCCAGAAGGGGGAAGATACGGTCAACGAGAACAGGAGCCCCCATGGGTGCTAGACATAGACTGGAAGATCAGCAGCGACGCGATGGCGGATTGGACGACTCGACGTGGAAAATCCATTATCCGCGGCACATGTGGAGTTATGACAGTCCGGAACGCTTGAAGGCCACGGTCCCCAGGATGGCGCAGAATGACTCCACGATGCCATGACGGTAGCGTGCGATATTACCATGCCACGGGCCGCAGCATAGCCGATGGCGTCACTGTACTGGTGGGGCGAGGAGCTCGCAGTTCATCGCGAGCACGTAATTTTCGCCCGACGCCGATAGCGACATGAGCGTCGCAGGAGATTGACAAGAAATGAAGAGGAGGCCACGTAGCACAGGGGGTACAGGCGGACCATCAAGTCGCTCCGGCTATGGCCCGGAGTTGGCACGACCTGCTGCAGAAGTTCTACGACGACCCCTGCGGACGGCCTTACCGGATGGTACTAGGGAAGCTAAGGGTCTAGGTCGCTCCGCTGATAGAGACCATGGACCCCGCCTACCCACGTCACTCTGTTCCCGCCGTCGACGATGACGGGGGGGGGGGGGCATCGATGGACCAGTCGACGGTCAGGACTACCAGGACGGACGAACTCGAAGTCAGCAGGGAGGAGCTAGAGCTGCTGGCATGGAAACTCGTAGCGAGGGAGACAGCACCGGGACAGGATGGTATTCCGGGTCGTGCGTCGGCGCTCGCCCGGGGTGCACTACGTGACAGAACGATGCAGTTGGTGAACGAATGCCAGCAGGAAGTTGTGTTTCCCATAATCTGCTTGCTGCTATATGCTGTTTTGTTCAAGAAGCAGGGTAAGACCCTTGACTCCCGCACGGCGTACCGGTCCTCCTGCCTATCCAACGAGGCCAGGCAACTCCTCGAGCGGGTACTGGCAATCCGTTTGAAGGAGCAGCTACTGTGGATGGTCCCGCATTTGTATGACAAGGAGTACGACTTCCAGCGTGGACGATCCACGTTCGATGCCCTCAGGAGTGTCTGTTCCTTGTCGGAGGCAGCCGTACACCCTGGTGGTGTCGTGTCGCTGGCGAGTTCGTAGCTCTCCGCCATTATTACTAGGTTGGTGAAGGAAAAGAGGTCATGGCGCAGAATTGCCGTATTTTGAGAGCACGTGATGCTATATAAGGAGGCCGCGGAATGGGTAAGAGGGGTGGTGGCCCCTATTCGCATGGGAAGAATGCGGCAGCGAGCGCGTCGTGAGTTCGCCGGTGCGCCATCTCAGAACTAACCCAGAGTGTAAGGCCCTGGTAGATGGAATTGAGGGACAGTCTCTGTCCTATGATAGCCAGCCGCCAGGTCGAGCCGCTGGTGATTGGGTGGGGGCCCGACTCTCTCGGAGGCCGCGGTTGAGAGGGACGGCGTCGCGTTGTGATCGCCTGTGGCCGTTGAAGGCACGGGAAGGAAGAGTACCAAACAGAAACGTATGCCATAGCGGAGCTTGGACTACGTGCTCGTCGTGGGGGTCACTGGAAGACCGTGGTGACCTGCGCCTGAATTCCGGCTCGCCAGATAGACTATGAAATTTCATGACGAAGATATAATATGGCTGGTTTCATAGCGTCAGGGTCGTCTAATGCATTACATTCCTTCAACAAGCTATACGATCATCCAAGAGATATCGCAGAGTATATTAGCAATACAAGCCAAGTATAGCTATTACCTTCAACCAGGGATATAGTCATTCTGGACCCGACACGCGGAGCTGTTCCCCGTACTTAACCTACGCTATTTATGGCGGTGTCGCGTAAATGGCCTATTCCTTCGCTGATCGCGTAATAAATTGCAGCGTATTCTCGAATGCTTGAAAATCAATATCGCGGGAGAAGAAACCGGGATCCGCTAACGTTCCGTTCACTCGATGTCAGGCGTCGTATTTCGTGCGGCAGAACGATCCGAAAGAGGACGGGGTGCAGACCGGCAAGGAACCCACCGTCGGGCACCCCGAGGCTAAGTACGAACGTACGACGAACCGGCTGGTAAAACTTCGCCGCGAGGCATTGGTGTATCCGAGCTGCCATTACTTCATCGGCCGACAAGGCGAACGTAATTTCTAAGTGTACATCTCCGTGATCTCTTACGGCATAGGAATTTCCCCGCGCATCTGTTTCTTCTTCGGAGTCTAACATCTTCCCCGGGAACGCGTA
Organism: Lasioglossum baleicum; assembly: GCF_051020765.1. Taxonomy (NCBI): domain Eukaryota; kingdom Metazoa; phylum Arthropoda; class Insecta; order Hymenoptera; family Halictidae; genus Lasioglossum; species Lasioglossum baleicum. The sequence continues at coordinate 41,504 of NW_027469741.1, read as the reverse complement.
TCCCGCACATTTCGGGCTGCCTACGCCGCTACCAAACCTCGCAAATCGCTTCTTTCTCGATGCCGATGCGTTTCCGCTCGGCTTCGTGGCCGATGCGAGTAGCGGGGCACGTTTCATTCAGCGATCCTTCGCGCACCGCAACGGACCGCGCCACAATCACCGGTCCGCATAGCATAGTATGCTCAATCCAGCTTTATATCACCGTAACGAAGTTTTAATAGCGCAAGCTTCTGCTGCCTAAGAGAAATCTGCTATACACGCTCCGCGGCGGCTGCTTCCAGGTTTCCGACGGGGAAACTGCTGCAATTTAAACATAAAACCGTAATTCTATAATCTGCGTGTTCGGTGATATATAAGCAAACGTGATATTGCGATTCTCGGCATCAATCCGGCTCATTTTACGCTCAACAAATCGAGAGGAAGGCTTGAAGGTAATGCAGCTTATCCAATCGAGTTTTTTTCTCGCAATCAAGGATTTACGTGTTCATTCGAGCAAACCCACGGCGTACTGCTGCACTGACCCGCGAATCCGAATACATCCGTACACATGATCCATGTCAACAAGCGGAATACCAAACACTGCAAGACAGATCGCGCGACAATCGTTTTGCTTCCGTTTTAAGGGCAGCGAGAATTGAAGCACCGTTTGTTACGATACCGCGATCCAAATCAAGGCTGAATGTTGCCTTGAGCGGACTCGCGTCCAACTATTTCGATGCAAAATATCGGTGGTACATTCTCAATGTCGAGTCCAATTTCCAATAATTTATTATCATGTATCTTCGCGTTTATATGACCTTTCTGCTGTTCTCCTCATTTTACTAGGATTCTCATATTATGATATATTTTCATGTTATATTTATCACCATTTCACTGTTATTTTTTGGCAGAGCGAGGGTAAAATGTTGTTCTCTGACGCAAGTGTTCATAATGATCTGTAAAGAAGCTGTCGTTTACGCCGATTCCAGGTAAACGAGCTTTTTATGACTCTCCTTTAATTCGTCGATGCGTCGTTGTTTCAGCTTACCACTCTGTTATTTGTATCGGAGAATGGGGCGGAAAGTGCAAAGGACAATTTCCGCCATTGATCAGGTGTAAAATAAATATTCAGACGCTTGACGCGAAGTTAAACTGAAGGAATAGTATTCGAATGATAGCTCGTTCGAAATTCCAATTTCCAGCCACCGACAGGAATGCCAAATAAATTTCCCCTCTTAATTATTCGCTCTAACGATAATTAAACTGAACTCGAAGGCGCAAGGAGGGAGTGATTGAACGTGATTTGCCTAGCGGGATGGAACTCGCCGACGAATTGGTGCGAATTTAGTTTTCGCGTAATTTTGCCGGCTCCTAATGACTGAAAAGGGCACATAAAATAATATTCGTCTCGTTGCGTATTGTAATAAATCCCCTGTGCGATGGTTGTCCCAGGCCAAGGGAGAGGAGGAGTAGACGTCGTCCTTGCGCATCGCGGGAGCGATAGGATATGTCTACCGTCCACGACCGTAAATGGATGAACGACGAGGATTCGGTATGCAATTATAGCGACATGACAGAATACCTATTGCACCGATCGCGAGTGTTTATCTCTCGAATATCGACTGCCAAAATACCGGTTCCGAAAAAGTGCTCATGGCGAACCGAACCGAGGGACAAGGAAACTGGGAATGCTGCACCAACAATGACCGGGTATGTCGTTTCAAGCGTTACTTCCACTAATTGCCATGAATCCCCTTGTCCAGACAAAGAGACTAGCTCGTGACCAACTTTTCGGAATATGTAATTAGAAAATGCTCCCTCGGTTGATGACAATTGTTTGATCAAACACGCAGAAGTGTTCCTCTGATGAGAGACCCACTTACTCTGCCCCTTCGCGTCTCCTGATTGCGATGCACTGCTTGCTGTTGCGTGTTTCGTATTGGCCTAGACAGATCATTCCAGATGGCAAGGAGTTCGAGTTTCCCGCTTTGGCTTTTAGCTTCAGTTTCTCACGATATTGCCCCTCGTTTTTCAATACTCCAACATTACCGTGATACGCAGATACGGAACCTAAATTTGCGTATAGAGTCTTAACCAGTTTCGAATATTCGTAACTCCGAATAGGCATTGAGAAGTTCCGGATTCATTTCCCTAACCTTTAAAATAAGAATGAACCTTCCAGCTTCTTTTGGAACAATTCCTATCCGAAGATTTGCATTCTATTCGTAATCCTTTCGATAAACAACGTTATATAAGAATCGAATACCGAGAGTAGAAAATGAGAAGCATGAAGGTATATTTTTCCTATCGACAAGTTGGATTTCTATTGGCAATAGCCCCAATTTATTTCCATACTACCTCCGTGCAACGTCTGATCGTACCGAGTTGATTGACTTATTTCTATGCTATATCCGAGAAAAGTTTGTTTACAGTAGCTCGTTGTGTCGGAAACGCGTGGAGGTTGTGTGAAGAGTTAGCCGCCGGTATTGAAACACGGTCGAGGGGAACATGGAGGAAACAGCGGCTCATCCGCGAGGGACGATAAAACGGGAACGGATGGAAATTCGGTGAACCCGAAAGTCGGGAAATATAATCTGAGCAGGCAACGAGCCGTCAGTATCACTAAACACGCGGCATCGAATTATCGACGGCTATAGCGTAGAAATAAACGCTGAGCGGAAGAATGTCGCTGTTATGTCGACCACCGAACATCGAACCAGGCATTAAGCGAAACAATCCGCCCCGTCAAATTCCATTCGTTTACAAATTTCGCCCCCTTATTATATCCCCCCGCGTGATGTTCGTTGTACTCCTGATTTTTCCGCACCTGTAACCGCTCCGATTTTATTCAAATGCTCCGATACCGAAAATCGACAAACAGCTTTCGCTTACTTGGCTCTTCGAAAAATTCCAGAGAACGTGCGCATTAGATGGATACCCATCGCTTCTTCCGTTTTCGATATTTTCACGGGCAAATCTCTCCGGATCTAGCCCCATTCCCACCCTATTTCACCGCTCGATTTCGATGGAATAGTTCCGTTTCGAAATTCCACGTGGTTAACAGGTGGTATAAGGTGACGTGTTCTATCATTTGGAGTTTGCCAAGAGCATGAAAAATCAGCAACTGCAATTAAATATTGGAATGCGAGAGAAGAATGCAGGATTTTGAAATACGTCGGAAGTCTGACATGGAACGCGAGTATATGCTTCGCAGATTATGGGATCGTTACGAGTTTTCTATGTTACGTGCAATTTGTTCGAGGACAGTCTCTTATAATATACGAGATATTTGAGTTCACAAGAGAGGATGAATAGAGACGACAGAATGGAAGCTGGAAGGAGACAAAATAATTAGAAGCTGATGACGATAAAATTGGACGTCAAGAGAAAAAAAAGGTTAAATAAATTGTTTGAGTTGCACGTAAGTAGCGTAGACACGCATAATCTTGCTTCGGACACCTAACCTCCCGTGGACGATGAAAATTTAGATGTTACACCTCGGAAGTCGAACCGACAAATGACCCTAGACGCGTCGCGTCTTTCCTTATATTGCAGTCGATCCGACGAAAACCGATTGTTACTTTTCCGTTGTAATTGTGAATAAATTAGTAATCCCTTCATTTTCATTATAAATTCACGACACCTACAGTTTGCTATTAATAATCAATGCTTGGCTAGTAATAACTGTATTCTCGTTAGCGGTTATAAGCTACGCCATTAATAGCTAATGATTGATTAACATTTTTATTGTTATTGTAAATCCGCGACTCGGGCAATTTAGCGAGGAGAATTTTAATTTGTTGTTAATAATAAATTTGTCAATTTGTGCATTCTTGTACAAATGATTTGTACAAAAGATGATGAGTCATTTTTCCATTTTTGATGCGTATTTATGCCTCAATGTCGTTATCACAGATAAATCGAAAAGCTCGCCACCTGCAATCGTTAAATTTTCAACAAATGTGCATGCTAAACACATATAATTCTTTACTTCAGGACCGCCGGCCTATTGAGACCCATGTACATTCACAATTTAACTATGTTTCAGTCCAATGACAAGCTTCGAAATATAAAACCGTTCCTACAAGAATTCGTGTTTTTATTAATTACGCTATTATCGGTATTTTATGCCAACGCATTGTCAAACTAGTCATACATCTCCAGCTAACGCGGAAATATTTCCATCTGAGTACATATTCCACATCCGTTTAAAGATATGTATTCTTCTTCTTTCCTGTTAAAATATCGTGTCACAATGAAACGCATTGACGCCAGAACTACCGATTTGTAACGAGTACTGAAACATAATACACATTAATGCCGACAATTGAATAATTACGACTACATTTCGCATACGTGAAAAGCAATTGCAAGCATGAGAGCTCTGAAACAAGTTCCATTACTCTATTTCAAGAACAATATTGACCCCTTTCCAACCATCAGACACACGCCGTGAGGTCATTTAACTCTCATTCCTTTATACCCTGTGCAACATGGGAAATAATTGAGGATTCCCACTCGCATCTGCACCGGGTATATACCCCAGACTGAAAGGGGAAATAAAAGGTAGGAAATAATTATTTCGGCGAACTAATCTGGCGGATCTGCCTTTGATGCCACCTCGCCGAATTATCCCACTCGTATGGATTAACGCAGTATAAATCATCAAGCAGGTAGCTCGATAAATGGAGAAGTACTCCGTCTCTATCATTTAGCCGGTGTAAGGAAGATGGATGGGGTGAGAGAAGCTGAAGAATTGAGCAAACGGAAATAATCGTCCATTTTGATCGATTGACACGCGATGCAGTAGAACGGCTACGAACAGAGGCAGACCATTCCGGACTCTGTGAGAGTTTGCGAATCCTATGTATTCCCTGGTACTGTCAAACCGGAATCACAAGAGTCCCGGAGGATTTCCGGACTAGCCTAGAAGTCTCGAGATTACTTCCGCATCTTCGAACTTCGCCGAAATTTCTCTGCTCTCGATCAAATCTTCGCACTCGTCCCAACCGCTAACCTTCCCGGACTAGGCTAATCCGAGGTCCCAAACGCGAGTCCCTTTGAACCTCAAGTCTTCGGAGACTGCATGACTACTATGACCAAACGAACCACCGAAACTCTCGGAATTTTCTACGACAGAGACTACGAGGTATACGTCGCGATTGGTCGGGTTCTCTGACAACTGAGGAGATTCTAGACCGGTATCAATAACGATACATAGAAAATTGTCAAACTGTACTAAATGCTTAAGCACTAATACATCAAATTAACATTAGAACTACCCACACGTTGTCTCCACTAAAGTTCGATGTGCATATACAACATTAATCCAATGAACGTAATTGAAAAGGACGAGTGCAAATTACCATGCTCCTATCGGAGAAAGAATCAGCTTTATAAAATGTAGCCGCCTATATCCGATAGTTCCAAATAAAAAAAGATCCAAACTAGTCATTTCAACACCGCTTGTACTTTCAGAGTCATATTCACAGAGTCCCTACGATTTCCCTACAATTTCTTTTCACACGAGCAACAACAACGACTCGCCGCGAAGTGATCCACCCGCGGTATGCAAATGGCACTCGGCGACATCGGGATCGCGCAATCATACGGCGAAATTGTGCTCGAAGTCGTGACGTCAATCTCAGATCTTAATCAGCGAAAGTGAGTGGAACATTTCGTCGGGAACGGCCATCGCGACGCGCCATATCCTCTTTGTCTTCGCCGAAACAATGGCGGGTCGGACCCCTTCCGCGCGATTTACAATTGCAGCGAGATCTCAAGTAACGGTGCAATTTTGCGACGACTGCAGCAGTTGAATCTCGCGGTGATGACGCGAACGGAAGTGGCCGAATTGAAGAATAGTAACGCGGCAAAGCGGCGCAGAAATTGTAGCGGCCGAGCCGCGATGCGCTCGCCGCTGACGAATCGCCCGGACGGAGAAGGGGGCATTGCATATATATTGTTCTATAAATTACACATTATGCGTAGAACGCGCTGCTCCTTGACGAATAATTATGCAACTTAAATCTTTGTTTAACGAGCTGAAGCGTGAATAAAGGAGATTCGTCCGTTGGTCGGGGTCGAGTGATAGGATTCAGCATAATTCGTGCGTGCTGTTATAACGATGTGAGAGGACTCGAAGGAGAGGTAATATATTCAATGTTTTATATTATTATACATATTTAATATTTCATTCATCAAAATGAATTCATTAGGCGCGTTATATTCGAGTAAGGAATTAAAATAACTCTCATATTCCTGTATCTCGATCGCGATTACTTGCTATCGTCGTCGTAATTTTCCTCAGAATAATAATACAAATTATATGTACTCATCAGCTGTTGCAGCCATAGCTCATTTCATTATCGGTGAGTCGCATGCATTTTGATTCCTTCGGTCACTCAATTATGTCGTAGGTCCGAATCGGCACCGTTGACTGGTTGTATAGGTAGAATTTCTTGCTGAGCATAGTTATCGCGGATGTTTATTATATTCCGGAGTAGTAACAATATCTTCTGTGTACTTTGTTTACTATTTCAGAATAGGTTTTCTTGCACATCGCGTTCCTGAATAATGATAATAAATGTAGGGATAGTTAGTATATTGTCATGCAAAGTACTGGTAACATAAATAGTACAGTCTTGTTAATTAGTTTATTATACAGAAATATTGACATAAATATTTTAATACCAAAGTGATGGAATATGTTGTACAGTAGAAGTCGAATGCCCTTCGACTTCGATACTGCGATATGTATTGTCATCATAATTCCATTTTTCCTATATCGTTAATGTCGAATTACTTAATTATTCGATTTCCATACCATAGATTACAGTCAAATTAGAAACGTATTGATATTGGAGTCAACTTTCTTTCCTTCGAAAATGCATTGAATATCATGTGCTAGAAAACGCTTCGAGACACAGAGATTTTGAGGTTGAAACAACAATTTTGAACACTAATGTTTCCGAAAATGTGCTGTGCGTCCATGCCAAACCTATTCAGCGGATTTACACCCGGAATATCAGGTTTGCCATTCGGAATCACAGGTTAGGTGTAGCTATAAGCTTAGACGTTCGACTCCCAAAGTAGGCGGTAACGTTCTCCAACGGTTTGATCCTCGATCTTCTGTTTCATACACGAAATTATGCAGCCCGACACCAAAATGTATAGAAACTTTCTTCCCTGATGACGAAGCAAGACAGTCACTACAGCCGGGAAGGTGCGCGGAAGGTAAGGTAATCAGTTAAAACAATAAAATTATACCGATGTGAAATGTTCACCGACGGTTTGATTCTCTACCTTAATATTCAGACCGTGAATTAATATGTCTATTGCCAATACCTTTCAGCGGACCTACTCCTAGAATGCCTGATCTGACTCTCGGATTCGATGTATAGCTCAAGCTATAGATTTTGCCGTTCGCCTCTCAAAGAAAGTGTTTTCTTCATCGAACGGATTGAACCTCGATCTTCTAATTCATGCAAGTAATTATGGTGTCCGTCATTAATATTCACTAATGTGTTCCTCTGACCATGAAGTTACACGTTAGATACAGCGGGTCGTACTCTCAGACTGTATGGTCTTCGTTACATAGTTTGACTTTATAGCAATTGTTGACCTTCTCAAACGGTTTGACGCCCTAATTTTATTTTCAATCCGTGAATTAAAGTGTCCATTGCCTATACTGTTCAGTGGATTTTCTACCGGAATGCCTAGTTTGTCTCTCGGAATGACAGGATAGGTGAAGCTATTGACTTATACCTTCTACTCTCAGAGACGGTGGTATCGTCCTAAATTCACTTGACTCGCTACCTATATATTCAAGAGTTGCATTGAGGTGCCTATTGCCAACAATGTTCAATATATTACTAACGGAACACCTGGTTTGCCTCTCGCAATCACAGGGTGGGTGAAGCTATTGACTTAGCCCCCCCGGTCTCAAAGTCGGTGATAACGATCTCGAACGGTTTGACCCTCCACCGTGTAATTCGTACATGAGATAAGGGTGCCGCTCTCTAAAGTGTATACTAATTTGCATCTCTGGACACGAGGTTGTGATCTCGATACAGCGGGTAAGGCTTTCGGAGGGTGAGGATTTCTGAAAGACAATTGACTTTATTCAAATTGATACTGTTCTCAAACGGTGTGATTGCTGAACTATGAAGTTGAAGCATGAATTATGGTGTGCAGTGCAATACTGTTCAGCGGCTTTACTCTCATGACACCTGGTTTGGCTATCGGAATCGCAGGGTATGTGAAGCTATTGACTTAGCCGTTCGACTCTTAGACAGGCTTGTGATATTCCCCTACGATTTGGCTCTCGATTGTGATATCTATACGTGAAAATCTGGTGTCTGACTGATAAAATCTCTATCAACTCGAATCCCTGAACATTAAGCATGATACACGTTACGGCTGGATAGGCGGCTTGGACGTGTCTATTGTCAATACTGTTCCGCGGATTTACCCTTGGAATACCTGGATTGACTCTCGGAATCATAGGATACGTGAAGCCATTAGCTTAGACCTTTGACTCTCAAAGAAGGCGGTATCGTTCACGAAAGATTGACTCTCGATTTCTTAATTCATACATGGTACTAAAGTGGCCATCGCAAAAACGAGTACTAATTTGTTTCTCTGAGCACGAAGTTATTCACTCGATACAGCTTGTTTGGTTTCCGGAGGGTTAGACCTTCTGTAAAGCGCTTGACACTATTCCAGTGGGTAGCGTTCTTCAATGGTTTGACGCTCTACTTTAATTTTCATACCATGAATTAAAGTGTCCATTGGTAATACTGCACTGTGGATTGGCTCCATGGATACCTGGATTGACTATCTGAATAACAGAATAGGTGCGTCCACTGACTTAGCCGTTCGAGCCTCAATGATAGTGGGATTGTTCTCGAACGGTTTGACTCCGATCTACGGGTTCATGCATGAAATTGAGGTGCCCGAATCTAAAATGAATAATGACTTCTTTCTCTGAACACGAAGCAAGACACTACCTGCTGCCGGTCATGTTCTGGGATGGTAATGTCATCGGAGAATTAAGGCCTCTATTGCCAATGCCGTTGAGCAGATTAACTTGAGGAATACAAGGCAACTCCAGCCGTATCGCTCCGGCAGCGTAGCTACGTGTACAGACAATCACATAAAATAACAATAACCTTACAAAATATCATCATAAACGTACACTCAACTAATTCCAAAGACACTTTTACTGAGAAATACAATTCCTGAAACCATAAACGGAAAATTTTTGAAGAAAGTCCAAAATATAATAACAGTAAATTAAAGTACGTAGAAGTGGATAGAAACCTGAGAAAGAATGCATACTGTAAAACATTACGGTTAAAGAAATTATCGACGACAGTACAGTAGTGTTACTCGGATCTACCGAACGCAACTACAAGACCACTTCATTCATGTCGCTCCGGAAACGCAGATACATGCACAGGAAATCATAACAAATAACATATAGCTTACCTTAATATTGTCATAAACACACCTATCCTCATATTCCAAGAGTTAAACCAGGCATTCCGGGAGTCAATGCTCTGCAGAGTGTTGACACTAGAAACGTTAATTCAGGGTATGAATATTAATGTATATATTCATTCTGATGTAGAACGTTTCCAACTGGCATAGAGTCAAATCCTTTACCGAACACCTTGCCATCCGCGAACCTAACCCGCTGTATCGAGAGTATATCTTCGACTTCAGAGATATAAAATTAGAATACATTGTAGTATCGGGGACATTAATGTCATGTATGCATGAGAAGATCGAGAGGCATACCGTTCCCGAACGTTACTACCTTCATTGTGAAATCGCACATCTAACACAATAGTTTCACCTATACTTGTGATTCCGATATTCAAACCAGGTATTCCGGGAATAAATCCGCTGAACAGTATTGGCAATAGACACCTTAATTCACTATTTGATATTAAAATAGAGCGTCAAACCGTTTGAGAACATTCCGAATTGTTATAGACTCAATCGCTTTACCGAAGGCCATACCCTCCGAAAAATTAACACGCCGTACCGAGAGTATACCTACGTGTTTAGGAAAACATATTAGTATACCACTTAGTGTCCTCACCTAAAATTCATGTATGCATTAGAAGGCCGAGGGTGAAACCATTCGATATCGATACCACCCTCTTTGGGATTCGACCGTCTGATTCAATAGCATCACCTATACTGTGATTCCGAAAGTCAAACAAGGTATTCCAGCAGTGAATCCGCTGACCAGTACTGGCATTAAACACCTTAATGCACTATCAATATTGAAGTAGAGAGTCGCATCGTGGAAGATTAATAAAAATTCATATAAAGTCATTCTTCTTACCGGATACATTACCTTCCCAGAACCTAACCCGCTGAAGCGTCTGTCTTGCTTAATGTACACGCAAACAAATTAGTAGAAATTTTAGCAGACGGAAGCATTATTTTCATCAATGAATAGAATGTGCGAGAGTCAAACCGTCCGAAAGCGATCCTACCTTCTCTGAAAATCGAACGGCGAAGTCAATAGCTTCTTCTATCCCGTAATTCGGATAGAAAAAACAGGTGTTCCTGAAGTAAGTCCACTAAACAGTTTTGGCAATTGACACCTTAATTCACGGTTTGAATATTAAAGTAGAGCGTCGAACCGTTCGAATTTGATACCAATTGGTACAAACTCAAACGTTTTACCGAAGTCCTTACCTTCAGCGAACCTCACCGGCTTCATCAACGGAACAAGTTCGAGTTCAGAAAAGGAAATAGGTATTCGTTTCCGTGACGATCACCTTAACTTCATGTATGAAGTAGAAGGTTGAGGGTCAAACCGTCCGAGAACGTTGCCACCTTCTATGAGAGACGAACGGCAAAATCAATAGCACCCCCAATTCTGTGATTCCGAGAGACAAACCAGGTATAACAGGAGTAACTCCGCAGTACAGTATTAGCTTTAGATTGCCTATTTCAAGGTACAGACGTTAAAGTATAGAGGTATACCGCAGTAGAACGATACCTATTGGTATAGCGTCAAACTTTTTACCGAAGGCCCTACTGTCCGAGAACCTACCCCTTTCTACTGAGAGTATAACATCGTATCCACTGAAACAAATTAGCATTCAAATTAGTGACGTGCAACTTAATTTCATGTCTGAAATAGAAAATCGAGTGTCAAACTGCAGGGAGAACGTTACAGCCACCTTTGAAACCCGAACGGATAAGTCAATAGCTTCACCTATCCTGTGATTCCGAGTGTCACACCATGTATTCCGGGAGTAAATAGGATGAACTGTTTTCGCAATGGGAACCTCAATTCGCGGCATGAATAATAAAGTAGAGAGCCAATCCATTTGAGATCGTTACCACCCTGTTTCGGAGTCGGATGGATAAGTCAATAACTCCACCTATCCTCCGATTCCGAGAGACAAACCAGGTAATTCGCAAGTTAGTCCGCTGAAGAGTATTAGCAAATGGCGCCTTAATTCGCAGTTTGAATATTAAAGTAGAGTATCACACCTTTTGTGAAAGTTACCAATTGTTTTAAAGTCAAACGCTTTACAGAAGGCTGTAGCGTCCGTGATGCTCTCTCGCTTCATCGAGGGTATAACTTCATGTTCAGAGAATAAAATTAGTGTTCTTTTCAGTGAGATGCACCTTCACTTGATGCATGAATTAGTAGCTTGAAGGCCATACGTTGCCACCATCTGTGAGAGACGACCGGCCAAATCAATAGCTTCACCATTCCTGCAAATCGGAGAGGCTAACCAAGTGTTCCGGGTGCAAATACGCTGAACAGTTTTGGCAATAGACACTTTAACTCGCCGTATGAATAGCAAAGTAGAGTGTCAATCTGTCGGAGAACGTTACGTACAGTTATAGAGTCATACTTTACAACGAAGGCCTTAACTTCCGAGAAGCTAACGCGCTGCAGTGAGCGTGTTGCTCAGTCTCAACGGAAAGAAGTTAGTATACACTGGAGGGAAGGGCACACTAATTATTAGAAGATCAAGTGTCTTATCGTTGGAGATCGTTACCACATTCTTTGTTAGCCGAACGACTAAGTCAATAGCTTCACCTATCCTGTATTTGCGAGAGTCAGACCACGCATTCTAGGCGTTATTGCGCTGAACAATATGGGCAACAGAGACCTTAGTTGACGGCATGATTATTAAGGTTAGGAGTCAAATTATCGGAGAACATAGCTAATAGATATGTAGTAATTATTTTTAACCTACATCTTACATTGAGACATCAAAAACCGCCGCATCGGTTGTCTTGCTTCACGTACACAGGAACGAATTAACAGATATTTCAACAGACGGACACCTTATTTTCATGTATGAATAGAATAACCTGGAGTCAAACCGTTCGAGACCGTGTCCACCATTTTTGAGTGTCGCACAGCTAAGTCAATAGCTTCACTTATTCTTTGATTCCGACTGTCGCACAAGGTATTCCGGGATTAGTTCCGCTGTTCTGAATTGGCATCGGACACCCTAATTCACGCTGTGAATATTAAAGTACAAAGTCAAACCGCTAATGAACGTTACCTATTACGGCAGAGTAATCTTCTTACCGAAGGCCATACCGTCCAAGAAGCTAGCCCGCACAATCGAGGGTATAACTTCATTATTCCGGGAGTAGGTCCGTTGTATTGGCCTTATACACCCTACTGCACGGTAAAAATATTAAAGCACATATTCAAACTGACGTAGATCGTATCGTATTGGTGTAGTGGCAAACACTTCACAGAAAGCCTGGCCTTCAATAAGCTAACCCGCTGAATCCGGAGTAGGACTTCGTGTTCGAAGAAGCAAATTCGAATGCATTTTAGTGTCGAACACCTTAATGTTATGTATCAACTATAAGGAGTGAGTATTTAACGGTTCGAGAACATTACCACCTTCTCTGCGGATCGAACGGCAAAGTCTATAGCTTCCCCTATCCTGTAATTCGGAGAGTGTAACCAGGCATTCCTGGAGTAAGTCCACTGAACAGTTTTGGCAATAGACACATTAATTCACGCTATGAATATTATACTACAGTGGCAAAATGTTGTTGATCGGTAACAACTTGTATATAGTCATTCTTCTTACAGGAGGCCTTGTCTTTCGTGAACCTAATCTGCCGTATCGAAAGTATAACTTCGGGTAGAGAGAAACATATTAGTTTACAGTTCAGTGACGGGAACCTTACCTTCGTGTATGAATTTGAACATCGTGGGTCAAACCGCTCGAGTACGTTGCCACCTACTGTTAGAGACGAACGGCTAAGTCCAATAGCTTCACCCATGCAGCGATTCCGAGAGTCAAACCAGATTCTCCGGGAGTATATCCGCTACACAGTATTAGTAATTGACACCTTAGTTCTCTGATCGAATATTAAAGTAGAGCGAAAAACCGTTATATACTTTACCTATTCGTATAGGATCAAATTTTTTCCGAAGGCATTACCTCCGGAATAATACAACCCGCTGAAGGGAGTGCCTTGCTCCGTGATCATGGAAACATGTAAGTTGACAATTTAGCGGCGAGCACCTTAGTTTCATGTAAGCAATAGAAGATCGAGGATCAAACCGCTCGAGAACGGTGGCTCCATCTGAGAGTGACAAACGGCTAAGTCAATTGCTTCTCCTATCCTGTGTTTCCGGTAGTCCTGTCGAGTAATCCGGGAGTAAATACGCTGGACAGTGTTGGCAATAGAAATCTTAACTCGAGGTATGAATATGAATGTTGAGAGTCAAACCGTCGGAGAACATTAAGAATTGCTATAGAATCATTCTTTATACCGAAAGCGTTACCTGTCTAGAACAAAAGCCGCATGAGCGAGTGTCAATCTTTGTGCCCACGGATACAAATTAGTAGACGGTTTAGCAAACGATCGTCTTATTTTCTTGTATCAACGGAAATACCGACACTCAAACGGATCGGGAGCAATGTTAACTTCATTGAGCGTCGTAGCGCTTGGTCAACAGTTTCGCGTATCCTGCCATTCCGATAGAAAAACAGATATGCCGTGAGACAATCCATTGTACAGTACTGGCAATAGACACCTTAACTCGCGGTATGAATAATAATGTAGAAGGACAATCCCGCGGAGAACACTAGCATTTGTTATAGAATCATTCTTTTTTCCGAATACCGTGCCTTCCGAGAGCCTAACATGCCGTAGGGCGTATTTTGGTTAGTGTTTACGGAAAGAAATTAGTAGATATTTTGGCTGCCGTGGAAAACATTTTCGTGTATAAATATAAAAATCGAGAATCAAAATGATAGAGAAAGGTACCACCTTCTTTGTGAGCCGAACGGCTAAGTCTATTGCTTCATATCTCCAGTGATGTCGACAGTAAAATCAGGTATTCGGGGAGTAAATGCGCTGAATATTACTGGGAATAAACACCTTAATTCACGCTTTGAGTACTAAAATGAGGCGATACGCCATTTGAGAACGCTTCCTGTAGCTATAAAATCAAACGTTGTATCGAAAACCTTACCTTCTGCGAACATCACCGGCTTCATCGAGAAAATAAGTTCGTGTTCAGAGAATGATGTAAGTATTCATTTCGGTCACGGGCCTCCTATCTTCCTGTTTGAATTACAATATCGATGATTAAGCCGGTCGAGAGCCTTACCAGCTTCTTTGAGAGTCGCAACGCTATGACAACAGCTTCACTTATCCTGTGATACCGAGAGCAAAACCAGGTATTCCATGAGTAAATCTGCTGTTCAGTATTAGAAGTAGACATCTTATTTTACGGATCTAATATTAAAGCACACCGTCAAATCGATTCAGTACGTTACAAATAGCAATAAAGTCATACGTTTAACCGTAGACCTTATCCTCCTTGAAACTAACCAGATGTATCGACTGTACTGCACCGTGTTGAGATGAACGAACTAGTATACATTTTATTGACGACCGCCTGAATATCATGCAAGAACTTGAAGATGGAGTGTCAAATCGTTGGAGAACGTTAACGCCGTCTGTGAGAGACGATCGGCTACGTCAATAGCTTCACCTATCCTGCGATTCCGAGAGTCAGACATGGTATTTAGGGAGAAATTCCGCTGAACAGTATTGGCACTAGACACCTTAATTCTCGATTTTAGTATTGAACTAGAATATAACTCCATAAGAGATCGTTATGAATTGGTATAGAATAAAACCATTTACCGACAGCCTTACATTCCGACAAAGAAAACCAGTGCATTGAGAAGATATAGACGTGCTCAGTGAAGCCCATTATACATTTTAGTGGCGTTGACCTTAATTTCATGAATGAAATGGAATATGGATAGTCAAACCGATCAGAAACGTGACCACCGTCCTTGGGGTTAGTACGGCTATGTAAGTAGCTTCTCCTATCCTGTGATTCCGAGTGCCGTACCAGGTATTCCGGGACTAAATTCGCTGAACAGTTTTGGCAATCGAAACCTTAGTTTTCGGATTGAATATTAAAGTAGAACGTTAAACTGTTTGTGAGCGTTACCAATTGGTATAAAGTCAAACGATTCCCCGATGACCTTACCCTCCGAAGGACTCTCTCGTTGTATCGAGACTATAACACCGTGTTCAGTGAGACGAATCGGTATACGCTTAAGCGGCAAGCACATTAATTTCATGTATGAAATAGACGATCGATGGTCAAACCGATCGAAGGCGCTACTGCCTTAATTGTGAATCGAACCGCTTTCATAATAGCTTCACCTATGCCATGATTCCGAGTCACAAACCAGGTGTTCCTGGCCTAAATCCGCAGAGCAGTAATAGCATTAGACACCATAATTCACGGATTGAATATTAAAGTAGGGCGTCAATCCATTAGAGATCGTTACCTATTGGCAAAATGTTATCGAAGGCCTTCGCTTCCGAGAAGCTAACCCTCTGTATCAAGAGCATAACTTCATGTTCAGAGAAGCAAATCTGTATACAATTTAGTGCCGGGCACCTTAATTTCATGTATGGATTAGAAGGTCTATTGTCAACCCTATCGAGAACGATACAACCCGCTTTCAGGGTCGAATGGCTATGTCAATAGCTACACCTGTCCTGTGATTCCGAGTGTAAAACAAGGTATCCCAGTAATGAATCCGCTGTACGTTAATAGCAATAGACACCCTATTCCACGGTGTAAATATTAAACTATAGAAAGAAACCACTGTAGAACATTGCCAATTTTTAGAATGTCAAACTTTTCACAGGATATCTTACCTTCCCGGAACCTAACCCGCACACAATAACATAGGCAAACTCCGTG
Organism: Lasioglossum baleicum; assembly: GCF_051020765.1. Lineage (NCBI taxonomy): Eukaryota > Metazoa > Arthropoda > Insecta > Hymenoptera > Halictidae > Lasioglossum > Lasioglossum baleicum. The sequence goes on along the minus strand of NW_027469741.1, from coordinate 25,258 downwards.
TTCAGAGACACAAATGAATATGCATTTTAGAGACGGACACCATAATATCAAGTATGAACTAGTCGATCGAGGGACAAACCGTTTGAGAACGTTACCGCCTTCTCTGTGAGTCGTACAGCTATGTGAATGGTATCACTTATTCTGTGAATCTGAGAATCACACCAGTTATTCCGGGAGTAAATGCGCTGCGCAATATAGGTAGTAGACACTGTAAATCACGGTATGATTATTAATGTAGAGCATCAATCCGTCTGAGAAAGTTACAAATTCGTAGAAAGTCAAAAATTTTACTGAAGACCGTGCCATCCAAATCTATTTCGCTGTATCGGGTGTATAACGTCGTGTTCAGAGGAGCAATATTGTACGCATGTTAGTGACGGGTACCTCAATTTCGTCTATGAAAAAGAAGATCGAACGTCATGTGCATCGATAACGTTAACACCTCTTTTGATTCTGGCACAGCTAAGTCAATAGTCATAATGTGATTCCGCGAATCATATAAGGTATACCGGGAGCAAATTCGCTGTACGGTATTGGCAATAGACAACTTAATCCTCGATATGAATATTAAGATACAGACTCCAGCCGTTGTGGAACGTTACCGATTGGGATACATGCAAAATCCGTCCAGGAGGACTCACCATCCGAGAACATAACCCTCTGTATCTAGAGTACAACATCGTGTTCAGAGGGACGAATCAGTATTCCTTGTAGTGACGAGCACATTAATTTCAAGTACGAATTAGGGGATCGAAGGTCAAACGGATCGAAACGTTCGTTTCCACCTTCTTTGAGGACACATCGGCTATGTCGATAGGGACACCCATCCTGTGTTTCCGAAAGTCAAACCAGTTGTTCCGGGAGTAATTCCGCTGAACAGTATTAGCATCAGGCACCCAAATTGACGGTATGAATATTAAGGTACAAAGTCAAAGAGATGAAGATTGAGACCTATACCTACAGAGTTAACTCTCTACAGAATGGCTTACCGTCCGAGAAGCTAACCGGCACTATGAAGGGTATAACTTGGTGATCAGAGAAGTAAATTAGTACACATTATAGTAACGGACGCCTTAATTTCATGTATGACATATAAAGCTCGATGGTCAAACAGTTAGAGAACGATAGCACCTTCTTTGAGTGTCGAACGACTAAGTCAATAGCTTCAGCAATCCTGTCGTTCCGAGAGTCAAACCAGGAACTCCGGGAGCAAATCCGCGGAAGAGTAGGGATAATAGACACCTTAATTCACGGCTTGAGTATTAAAACGGAGCGTAATCCATTTGAAAACGTTACAAATTGGTATAAAGTCATTCCTTTTCCCGAATACTTTACTTTCCGATAACCTGTCCCGATGTATCGAGAGTATAACTTCGTGATTAGAGACGCACATTAGAATACATTTTTGTGGCGGCACTTATCCTGTGATGCCATGGGGAAATCAGGTAATCCGGAAGTAAGTTCGCTCGACATTATTGGCAATAGGCACCGTTATTCACGGCACGAATGTTAAAGTTCAGTCTCAAACAGATGTGGAACGTTACTTATTGGTATTGAGACAAAATTTTTACCGAAGGCCATACCGTCCGGGAAGCTAACCCGCTGTATCGAGAGTATAGCTTCGGGGTCAGAGAAACGAATTAGTACATATGATAGGGACGGGCAGCGTAATTTGATGTATGAATTAGAAGATCGAGTGTCAAACCGTTCCTGAACGTTACCACCTCCATTGAGATTCGTACATCTATGAAAATAGCTTCACCTATCCTGTGATTCCGAGAGTGTCGCTAGGTGTATCAGGAGTATATCCGCTGGACAGTATTGGCAATGGACACCTTATTTCTCGATATGAATATTAAAGTAGCGCATCAAACCGTATGAGAACGTTATCAGTTGGCATAACGACATACTTTTTACCGGACACCTTACTTTCCGAGAACATAACCTGCTGTATTGTGGGTATAACTTCCTGTTCGTGGAAACAAAATAGAAGACATTTTAGAGCGGGGTACGTAAACTTCATGTATGAATTCGAAGATCGTGTGTCTATCCGTTCGAAATCGTTACCACCTCCTATGAATGTCGAACGGATAAGTCAATAGCATCACCTATCCTTTGATCATCAGGGTCAAACTGATTATTCCGTGAGTTAATACGCCCATCAGTATAGGCATTAAACAACATAATTCACAGTTTTAATATTAAAGTAGAGCGTCACTCCAATTTATAAAGTTACCAATTGGTATAAAGTCAAACGTTTTACTGAACACTTTACGCTCGGAACGTCTAATCCGCTATATCGAGAGTGTAACACCGTGGTCAGAGGAACACATTACTACACATTATAGAGACGGGCATCCTTGTTTAATATATGAACAAAAAGAACAAGGTCCGAATCGTTCGGGTGCGTTACTAGCTTCCTAACGGGGCGTACGGCTAAGTCAATAGCTTCACCTATACTGTGATTCCGAGGGCCGAGACAGGCATTCCGGGAGTATACGACCTGAACAGCATTGGCAGTGGACACCGTACGTCTCGGTATAAACATGAATGTAGAATGTCAAGCCGTGGAAGAAAAATAAAAATTCCAATAACGTCATTCCTTTTACCGATTGCCATACCTCCCTAGAACACATCCCGCTGTTGCGTGTGTCTTGCTTAATGTTCAAGGTATCAAATTGGTGGACATTTTAGCAGACGGAGACCATATTTTTGTGTATGGCTAGCAAAATAGAGAATCAAACCACTCGAGAACGTTACAACAACGTTACAACATTCTTTGAAAGTCGCACATCTAAGTCAATAGGTACACATATCCTGCTATTCCGAAAAGAAAATCAGGTACTCATGAATATACCGCGAATAAATGTGTCTAGAGCCAATACTATTCTGCGGACTTACTCCCGGAATAGCTGCGTTTGCCTCTCGGAATCACAGGAGAGGTGCAGCTTGTGACTTAGTAGTGCGTCTCTCAGAAAAGGTAGTTTCGTTCTGGAACGATTTGACCCCGTATCATCTAATTCATACATGAAATTATGATGCCGTCTCCAAATTGTATACTAATGTATACTAATGCATATATGTATACATACATATAATTCTGTATACACGAAGCTATACTCCTCGGTACGGCGGGATAGCTTTTCGGACGGTAAGGCAATCGGAAAAATGTTTGACTTTATAGCAATTGTAACGTAATCACAAGGTGTAACGCTCTATTTTAATATTCAGACTGGGAATTAAAGTACATATTGCGAATACTGTACAGCGCATTAACTCGCGGAATATCTCGTTTGGCTTTAGTCATCACAGGAGAGGTGAAATTATTGACATAGACGTTCGAAACCCAAGGAAGGGTGGTAACTTTCTCGAACGGTTTGACGCTCGGTCTCCTTATTCATAATGAAGTTAAGGTGTCCGTCATTGAAATTAATACTAATTTGCCTCTCTGAGCACATAGTTATACTCACGATATAGCGGGTGAGGCCTCCGATGTAAAGTGTGTTTCACTACCAATATGTAACCTTCTACAACGGTTTGTCTCTGTACATGGTCAATACTATTGTCAATACTATTCAGCGGATTTACTCCTGGAATACCTGGTATGACTCCTCCGTATCAGAGGATAGGTGAAGGTATTGACTTAGCCGTTCGGCTCTCAACGAAGGTGGTCACATTCCCGATCCTTTTGACACTCGACCTTCTATTTCATATAGGATATTATGTTGCCCGACACTTAAATGAATTCTAATCTGCTTCCCGAAACACGAAGTTATACTCTCGATACAGCGCGTTACGTTCTCGGAAGTAAGGCCTTCCGTAAGAAGATTGACCATATACAAATTGGAGAAGTTCACCGATGTTTGACTATCTACTTTAATTTTCATTTCGTTTGATTATGCACGTTTATTGCCACCACTGTTCAGGTGATTTACTCCTGGAATACCTGAATCGACTCTCGGAGTCACGGGATAGGTGAAGCTATTGACTTAGAGTGCGTCTCTCAATGAAGCTGGTAAACTTCCGGAAATGTTTGCCTCTCGTTCATCTAATTCATACATGAAATTGAGGTGCCCGTCGATAAAATGTCAACTGATTTTTTTCTCTGAAAAAGAAGTTATACTCTCGATCCAGCGCGTTAGTTTTTTGGTGGGTAAGGTCTTCGATAAAACGTTTGATTTTATAGGAATTGGTAACTTTCTCAAACGGTGTGACGCTCTAGTTTAATAGTGAAAGCGTGAATTCAAGTGTTTGTTACAAACACTGTTCAGCGAATTTACTCCGAGAATACCTGGTTTGACTGTAGGAATTGCAGGGATGGGTTAAGCTACTTAGCCTTTCGAATCTCAAAGATGGTGGTAACGACCTCGAACTGTTTGACACACGGCCTTCGAATTCATAATGAAGTTAATGTGCGAGAAACGGGAGAGGTTCGCGGAAGGTAAGGTCGTCTTAAAACGTTAGACTTTAGAGATATTGGAAACATTCTAAAGCTGTGTGAAGCAACATTTTAATATTCAAACCGAGAACTAAGGTGTCCATTGCCATCACTGTACAGCAGATTTAGTCCTGGAATTACTGGTTTGACTCTAGGTATCTCAGGGTAGGTGAAGCTAAACACATAGCGGTTCTTCTTTCAGAATAGGTGGTAACGTTCTCGAGCGGATTGATCATCGATCTTCTAATTCATACATAAAGCTATGGTGCCCGCCAGTGAAAGGAATAGTGGTCTCTTTCCCTGAACACCGAAATTTACTCTCGATACAGCGGATAGGTTCACCGAAGGTAAGACCTTCGGAAACATTTTCACTCTATACCAAATGGAAATATTCTTCGACGGAGTGACCTTCTTCTTTAATTTTCGATCCGTGGATTAACGTGTCTAATGCCAACAGTTCAGCTGATTAACTCCCTGAATGCCTGGTTTGACTTTCAGAATCATAGGATAGCAGCAACGTTTTCGCACGGTCTGCCCCCCATTTTCTAAATCATACTTGAAGATAAGGTGCCCGACACTGATATGAATACTAACTTCTTTCTCTGAACAGGATGTTATACTCCGCAATAATGCCACAGGCTATCGAGGGGTAAGGGATTTAGTAAAACGTTTGCCATTATTCCAATTGGTAACGTTCTCAAACGGATTGACTCTGTACTTTAGTATTTACACCGTGAAGTAGGGTGTCGAGTGCCAATAATCTTCAGCGGATTTACTCCTGGAATACATGGCTTGATTCTAGGTATTACAAGATACGTGAAGATATTGACTTAGCCGCCCCACTCCCAAGGAATGTGGTATCTTTCTCTAATTGTTTGATCCTCCATCTTCTAATTCGTAATTGAAAGTGAGGTGCCGGACACTAAAAAGTGTACTAATTGATTCTCTGAACACGAAGTTATACCCACGATACAGCGGGTTAGGTTCTTGGAAGATAAGGCATTCGGAAAAATTATTGACCTCTATACCAATACGTAACGTACATCCATGTTCTGCCTCTCTACTTTATTATTCAATTAATCGTGAATTAAGGTGTCTATTGTCAATACTGTTCAGTCTATTTAATAACGGAATACCTGGGTGGACTCTCGGTATAACAGGATAGGTGACGCTATTGACTCAGCCGTTCGTCTCTCATAGAAGGTGGTACCTTTCTATAACGGCTAGACTCTCGATTTTGATATTTATACATGAAAATTTCGTGTTGGTTTGCTAACATGTCTACTAAATTGATTCCGTGACCGTTAAGCAAGACACACGTAACAGCGGATTAGGTTTTCGGAAGGAGAGGTATTCGGTAAAACAGAATGACTTTATATGAATTTTTATTTCACATCCACATTTGAAACTCTACTTTCTTATTTATACCGAGAATTAAGTGTCCTTTGCAAATGCTGTTCAGCGCGCTTACTCACGGAATCCCTGTTTCGGACCTCGGAATCACAGGATAGGTGGAGCCTATTGACTTAGCCGTTCGACCCACAATGTGGGTGGTACCGTTCTCTAACGGTTCCATTCTCGATCTTCTAATTAATACATGAAATTGAGTTGCCCGTCCACTAAACTGTACAATAATTTGTTTCTCTGTACACGTAGTTATACTCTCGATACGGCGGGATAGGTTCTCTCGGAAAAAAGGCCTTCGGTCAAATGTTTGACTCTATACAAATTGGTAACGCACTGCATTGCTTTGATATTGTATTTTGATATTCAAACTGTGAATGGGGGTGTCTATTATCATTACTATTCGGCGGACTTACACATGGAATACCTGGATTGCCTCTCGACATGACAGGATAGGTGAAGCTATTCACTTTGAAGTTCGCCTCTCACAGAAGGTGGCAACGTTCTCGAGCTGTTTGATAGTCGATATTCTATGTCATGCATTAAATGACGGTGCTCGTCACTAAAATGTATACTAGTTAGTACCTCTGAACACGGTTGTACAGTCCCAATACAGCGGGTTAATTTTTCGGAGGGTAAGGTCTTCGGCAAAACGTTTGACCTTTATACCAATTGGCAATGCTGTCAAACTGTTTGACACTCTACTTTATTATTCAAACCGCGAATTAAGATGTCTATTGCCAATAGTGTACAGGATATTGGCTCTCGGAATGCCCGGTTAGCCTCTCGCAATCACAGGACAATTGAACTGCTGACTTATCCGTACGAATCTCAGCGAAGGTGCTTACGTGCTTGAATGATTTGAGCCTCGATATTTTTGTTCATATATGAAGTTAAGGTGCCCGGCACTGAAATGAAGACTAATTTGCTTATCTGAACACGATGTTATACTCTTTATACAGCGGGTTGGCTTCGTGCAAGGTAAGGCCTTCTGTAAAATTTTGACAATATATCAATAGGTAAAGTTCTCAAATGGATTGACGTTCTACTTTCATTTTAAATTCTTGACGTGTCTAATGCCGTTACTGGTCAGCGGACATAGACCCAGAATACCTGGTTTGACTCTGGGTATCGTAGGATAGGTGAAGATATTAACAAAGCTGTTTGACTCGCAACCAAGGTGCTTGCGATCTCGAACGGTTTGACACCCGATCTTCTAATTCATTCATGAATTTAAGGTGCCCTACACAGAAATTTATAGTAATTGGTTCCACTGAACATGAGGTTATACTCCTGATAAAGCAGGTTATAGAAACCGCAGGTATGTATTTCGGTAACAGGTTGACTCGATACAAATAGGTAACGTTCCCAAACGGTTTGACTCTCTACATTAAAATCCATACCCTGAACTAAGGTGCCGGTTGCCGATACTGTGCAGCTGATTTACTCCTGCAATACCACGTTTGACTATGGGAATCTCAGGATAGCTGAAGCTATTGACCTAGCTGTTCGAATGTCATGGAAGGTGGAATCGTTTTCTATCGGTTTGACATTCGATTTTGCTATTTATACATGAAAGTGTCTTTCACGTTTGCTAAAATGTACTAATTTCTTTCCGTGAACATTAAGCAAGACAATCGTTACAGCGAGTTTGCTTCTCTGAAGGGAAGCCTATCGGTAAAGTGTTCGACTCTATACCAATATGTAACATTATACAACGGTATGACGGTCTGCATTAATAATCAAACCGTAAATTAAGGTGCCTGTTGCCAAATCTGATCAGGGCATTCATTCCCGGAGTACCTGGTTTTACTCTCGGAAGCACAGGATAGGAGTAGCAATTGACTTAGCGGTTAATCTCTCAAGGAAGGTGACAACGTTCTCGAACGGCTTGGCACTCGATCTAGTAATTCATAGATCAAATTCAAGTGCCTGTCACTAAAGTGTATACTAACTTGCTTCCCTGAACACGAAGTTATACTCTCGATACAGTCGGTTTGGTTCTCTGAAGGTGATTCCTTCGGTATGAAGTTTGATCCTAAGCCAGTAGGTAGCGCTCTACAATGGTTCGCCTCAGTGCTTTAACATTGATACGGTGAAATAAGGTGTTTATTGCCAATACTGTACTGGGGATTTACTTCCGTAATACTTCGTTCCACTCTTGGAATCAAATGATAGGTGAAGCTTTTGACGTAGCCGTTCGTCTCTCATGGAAGTCGGCTATGTTCTCGAGCGGTTTGTTCCTCAATATTCTAATTCATACATGAAGTAAAAGTACTTGTCACTGAATTGAATACTAATTTCATTCACTGCACACTAAGTTATTGTCCCGGTACAACGGGTCAGTCTTTCGGAGGGGAAGGTCTTCGGTAAAACTTTATAATTTATACCAATTGGTATGCTTCTACAACGGATTGACGGCCTGCTGTAATATTCAAACCATGAATTGAGGTGCCTGTTGCCAATACAGTACAGCGCATTTGACCCAGCAATATCTGGTTTGACTTTCGTAATCACAGGATATGTGAAACTATTTAGTTAGCTGCTCATCCCTCACAGAAGGTGGCAACGTTCTCTAGCGGTATGACCCTCGATCTTCCTATTCATTCATGAAATTATGGTACCCGCCACAAAAATTTATAGTAATTTGTTCTACTGAACAAGATGTTATACTCCTGATACGATAGGCTGGATTACCCGCAGGTAAGGACTTCGGGAATAGGACGATCGGATACAAATTGGTAACATCCTCAAATGGTAAGCGATCTACTTTAATATACAAGCCGTGAAATAAGGCGTCTGTTGCAAATACTGCTCATGAAATTAAGGTGCCCGAGCCTAAAATATGTACTAATTTCTTCCTCTGAGCGCCATCTCATACTCTCGATACAGCGCGTTAGGCTTTCGGAGGATAAGGTCATCAGTAAAACGTTTGACTTAATACCAATTGGAAACATTCTCAAATGGTTTGACGCCATACTTTAATATTGAAACGTCAAATTAAGGCGTTTGTTGCCCATACTGTTCAGCGGATCTTCTCCCGTTTGACTCGCGGCATCACAGGATAGGTGAACTTCCTGACTCATCCGTTCGCCTCTCGAGTTTGGTGGTAACGATCTCGATCGGTTTGACCCTCGATCTTTTTATTCACACAGGCGACTAAAATATATTCTAATTTGTCTCCCTGAACATGTAGATATATTCTCCATACAGCGGGTTAGATTCGTGGAATATAACACCACCGGTAGGATGTTTGCCTCTATGCAAAACGGTAACATTCTCAAACGGTTTGCGCTCCACTTTAAGATTCATACCGTGAACGGGATGTATGTTGCCAATACTGCTCAGCGGATATACTCCCGGAGTGCCTCATTGGACTGTCAGAATTATAAGGAGGTGAAGCTGTTGATTTAGCCGTTCAATCTCGAAAGAAGGGGGTACTGTTCTGAAAGGTTTTGACCCTCGATCTTATAATTGCTACACGAAATTACGGTGCCAGTCCCTGAACTCAATACTAATTTGCGTCTCTGAACACGAAGTTATACTCTCGGTTCTGCGGAGTACTTTTCACAAGGTAGGGCTATTGTGGTAAAGTGTTTGATTCTATACCAATTGGTATCGTTCTACAACGGATTAACGGTCTGCTTTAATATTCAACCCGTGAATTATGGAGCCTATCGCCAATATTCTTCAGCTGATTTAACAGGATACTGTTGTAAGCCTACGCTCTACTAATTCCAATGACACTTGTGCTAAGAAATACAATTTCATGACTTAAAAATTGAAAATTTTGGAGAAAACCGAAGATGTCAAATCATTATGTTGCAGTATGCAGAAATAAATGAAAAACTGCGAAAGAATGCAAACGGTACAGTATGAAGGATAGTGAAAAAATGCGTACGGTACAATATCAAAGTTAAAGGAATTAACGGAGACGTTCCCGTAGTGCCGCTCCGATCTGCCGAACGTAAGGACAAGACCTTGCTTGTCGTGTATGGCGGCAGCGTAGGTACGTATACAGACAATCATATAAAATTCCACAAAGCTTAAGAAAATACTGGCATAGACGTGTACTGAACTAATTCAAAAGACACGTTTACCTAGAAACACAGTTTCTGAAATGAAAAATTGAAAATTTTAAAAAACGTCGAAGATATCGTAATTCAATGTTACAGTTCGAATAAATAAATAGAAAACAGGGGAAAATGCATACGGTACAAAATCAAGGTTCAAGAGGTTAACGACTGTCACAAAGCAGCGTCGCTCAGAAATACCGAATGCAACTGCAAGACAACTCCAGACGTGTCGATCCGGAAGCGTTGATAGGTATACAGATTATCATAGAAATAACGCGATTTCTAACAATATATTGTCGTAAACATAAATTCAACTAATTCCATGGACACTTCTAATGCTGACAACAATTTTTGATCTAAAAATTGCAAATTTGGAAAAAATTGAAAATATCATAACCGTAAATTACAGTATACATGGATAAGTGTATGACTGACTCAAAATGCATAGAGCACAATATCAAGGTTAAAGCAGTTATTGAAGACCATCCAGTATGCGGCTTCCATCAGGCGTCCGCAACTGCAAGCCCACTGCAGTCCTGTCGGACTGGGAGCGTAGATACGCATACAGATAATCATATAAGGTAAGAAAGAATTTAACAAAATATTGGCACGAACGTTCACTTTACTAATTCCAAGGCAATTTTCTTATGTAGTACAATTTCTGAACTTAAGAGTTCCAAATTTTGCAAAAAATCCAAAATATCATATCAGTATATTAAAGTATGTGTAAATAAATGGCACACTGGGAAAAATGACAACGGTACAAAATCAAGTATAATCAAATTATAGGAGACTATCCGCTAGAAAGGCTCCGATCTGCCGTACGAGACTGCAAGACTTCGCCAGTCGTGGCTCCCCGGTAGCGCATGTATCTATACAGACAATATTATAATACAGCAACGAATGCAACAAAATATTATCATAAAGATGCTCTTAACTAATTCCGATGAAACATTTCCTAAAAAGATGCAATGCTGGAAATTAAGAAATGGGTATTTTGGAAATAATTGCAAATATCATAACAGTGTATTACAGTATTGATAAATAAATGAAAAACCTGGAAAAAGTGCATACGATACAATATTACGGATAAAGAAATTAACGAAATGCATCCAGCAATGCCGCTTAGTTCTGCCATACACAACTACATATCCTCGCCAGTCGTGTTGTTCTAGCAACGTAGGTACGTATAGAGGCAATCATATAAGATGACAATAAGTTTAACCGAAAAATATCATAAACGTGCACTAAACTAATTTCAGAGACACTTTTACTGAAGAAAATACAATTATTTAAATTATAAATTGAAAATTTCGAAGGAAATTGAAAATATTACAACTGTAAGTTTCAGTATGTAGAAATAAATAGAAAACTGCGAAAGAATGCATACGGTACAATAATATGGTTAAAGAAATTGAAGAAGTCCATTCAATGGGGTCGCCTCGATCTGCAGTATGCACCAACAAGACTACGCCAGTCGTGTCGCTTCTACAGCGTAGGTACGTATACAGACCACCATACACAATAAGAATAAGATTGACAAAATAACGTCATTAACGTACACTCAACTAATTCCAAAGACACTTTTACTAAGGAATATTATTTCCTAAACTGAAAATGAAAATATTGGTAGAAGTCGAAAATATCATAACAGTAAGTAACAATATGTATATATAAATGGAAGACTGAGATACAATGGATATGGTACAATATCAAAGTAAGAGAAATTAATGAAAATCGTCCAGTCGTGCCCTCCGATTTACCGAACGCAACTGCAAGACAACTCCAGCCGTATCGCTCCGGAAGCGTAGGTACACATACAGACAATCTTTTAATATAGCAACGAGTATACACAATATTGTCATAAACGTTCCCTCAGCTAATTCCAAAGATACATTTGTTATGAAATACGATTTTTTGCAGTTAAAAACAGGAAATTATGAAAGAAATCGAATGTATCGTTACAGTCAATTACAACATGTATAAAATAATAGTGAACTGCGCAAAAATGCATAAGGTACAAAATGAACTTTAAGGAAATTAACGATGACCATCCACAGTGCCGCTTCGATCTAACGAATGCAACGACAACACCACTCCCGTCGTGCCGCTCAGGAAGTGTAGGTACGAATTACAGACATTTGTATAAAATAACATTAAGTTCAAAAAAATATTGCCATGAACGTACACTCCACTAATACCAAACTGACTAATCGTAAAAAATGTATTTTTCGATATCAGAAACTGGTTATTATGCAAAAAATCGAAAATATCGTTAAACTGTAAATTAAAGTATGTAGAAATAAAGAGAAATCTGAGATAGAATGCTTCTAGTACAATATTAAGGTTAATCAAATTAACAAGGACCATACAGTAGTCCCGCTCCAATATGTCGTACGCATCTGCATGACCACTCCAGCCGTGTCGCTCCGGAAGCGTAGGTTCGCATACTGGCAATCATATAAAGCATCAATAAGTTTAACAAAGAAATGTCATACGCGTACATTGAACTAATTGAAAAGACTCTTCTTCTAAGATGTACAATTTCTAAGATATGGATTGAAAATTTGAAAGAAATCGAAAATATCATTGAAGTAAATAACAGTATACATAAATAAATGGAAGAGTGGAAAAAATGCATACGGTACAAAATCAAGGGTATAGAATTTAACGAAGAACATTCAGTACTGCCGATCCGTTCTTCAGTGCCCAAATACAATACCTCGCTAGACGTCTTCCTTCCATAGCGTATGTACGTATATAGGCATTCATTTAAAATTACAATAACTTCAACAAAATATCGTCATATACGTAAACTCAACTAATTAGAAAGATTCTTTGCCAGGAAATACAATTTTTTGAAATAAAGATTGAAAATTTTTGACAGAAATTCAGAAATATCATAACATTAAATAACAGTATTTATAAGTAGATAGACAACTGCGAAAGACTATATACGGTTCAAAATAATGGTTGAAGAAATCATCGAAGACAATCCAGTAGTGCCGCTTTACTGTACCGTACGAAATTGCAAGACCTCGCAAGTCGTATTGCTCAGGCAGCGAAGGCAAGTATAGAAACAGTCATATAAAGTAGCAATAAGCATATCAAAACGTCGTTGTATACGTACACGCAACTAATTCCTAAGACTCTTTTACAATGATATGCAATCAGTCATACTAAATATTGATAATTATGTACATTTGGAAAATACCATGACAGTAAACTTCAGTATGTACAAATAAATGGAAGACTGGGAAAAATGCGTGCGGTACAATATTAAGGATATAGAAATTAACGAAGATCTTACAGTAGGGTTGCTCAAATCTGCGGTACACAACAACAAGACTTCGCCAGTCATGCAGCTCAAACAGCGTAGATACGTCATAAGCGTACATTCATTTAACTCCAAGGACACTTTTACTGAGGCACACAATTTTTTATAATTCAAATTGAAAATTTCGAGGAAAATCGAAAACATCATAACAGTAATTTTCAGTATTTATAAACAAATAGAAAACTACGAATGGATGCATACGGTATAATATTGCGGTTGAAGAAATAAACGAAGACCATCCAGTAGTGCCACTTCGATCTGCAGTACGCAGCTGCAAGCCCCAGCCAGTCATGTCGCTCGCAAAGCGTAGGAACCTACACAGACAATCACAGATGATAACAGTAAATTACAGAATATATAATTAAATAGACCAATTGGGAAAAAACGTATATGGTTCAAATTGATGGTCAAAGAAAGTAGCGAAGACAGCGTGGGTACGTATACAGAGAATCGTGGAAAATGATAATAAGATTGACAAAATATTGTCATAAACGCACACTCAACAATTTCCAAAGACAGTTTTACTAAGAAATACAAGTGCATAATATAATGGAATATTGTGGTTAAAGAAATTGACGAAGACCAGTCAAGTCATAAATTTTACAAAATATTGTAATAAAGGTACACTGGTCTCATTCCTATGTCATTATTACTAAGATATACAACGATATAAAATAAAATTGAGAATTTAAAAGATAATCGAAAATATTATAACGGTCATATACAGCATGAATACGTAAATCGAAAACGGGGGGAATGCATACGGTACAATATTACGGTTAAAGAAATTTGGGAAGACCATCCATTGTGCCGCTCCAATCTGCCGTACACAATTCCGAGGCTACTCCAGCCGCGCCGCTCCGAAATCATAGGTACGTATACAATTAGCCTTATAAAATAACAAAGAATTTAACACAATATTGCCATAAACGTACGAGCAAATTATTCCAAAGGCACTTTTACAAAGAAATACAATTTTTTAAAGTGGAAGTTGAAAATTTTGAAAGAAAAATGGTATATCATAACAGGAAATTGCAGTGTGCAAGAATAAATGGCAAACTGGAAAACTGCATACGATATAGCATAAGTGTTGTAGAAATTAAGAAAGACTATCCATTAGTGCCTTCCGCTAGAAGTACGCAACTACAAGACCACCCCAGTCGCGTCGATCCAGCAGCGTATGTACGTGTACAGGTAATCAATACAGACAACAAGTTGACCTAAATAATGTCATAAACGTACACTCAACTAGTTCCAACGACACTATTCCTATGAAAAACAACTTTTGAATTTATGAATTGTACATTACGAGAAAAACCTAACACACCACAACAGTCAATTACACTATGTAGAAACGAATAAAAATCTGGGGGAAAATGCTTACGATATGATATCCAGATTAAGGAAATTGAAGAAAACCGTACACTACTTCGATGTAACACATGCATGTACAATAGCACTCCAGACGTGTCGCTCTGAAAGCGTAGGTACGTATACAGACTATCATATAATACAACAACGAATTTCAGCAAATATTGCCATAATCATACACTCAACTAATTCCATAGACGCTTTTCCTAAAAAAATATAATTTCTGACATTAAAGAATAGAAATTTTGAATAAAATCGAAAATATGATACCAGTAAATTACACTATGTACAATTGAGTTCTAAACTGCTGATAAATGCTTACGGTACATAATCATGGTTATGGAAATTAAAGAAGATCATACAGTAGTGTCGGTCCGATCTACCACACGCAGCTATACGGCCACTCTAGTCGTGTCGCTCATAGCAGTGTCACGTAAAGATATTAGAGAAATGTATTTAGAAAGAAACGCTTCTGTTGTTAGCCCTTAGACGGTCAGACATTTTTTCTTTATTGAAAACAACGACGAATTACAATAGTTCCGCTTTAGTCAAGACGTTACAAATAGACTGCCTTTTGGGATTCGGCATCAGGTTTATATATCGTGCTATCAGGTTTTGGAGCGAGTTCGTTAACGCTGAATTTGGGATACGGTTGAGGGTATCAGAGGTTAAGTGTCTATCAGGGAGTTCATAGAGTTTGGGTATGACACTATCGTGCTCAGGAGGAAGTACTGAATTTAACTGTTTACCAGGAAGCTGATTAGGCGGTGTTTTTATAGGACACAAGAGTGGCTGTTGGTTCTCGTGTGGTATATAGTAAAATGTAGGTGAGTGGAGGTTTCTCATCAAATGGTAATAATAAATTGGATAGGACAGGTTTTGGAAAACAGCCTGGTGCCTGCAAGATGTATATGATCTGGGATTCGTCTGGGGTTTCGGGTGACACAGTAGTGTATGGAAGTATAGAGACAATCGAATAAAATAACAATAAGTTCAACAAAATAATGTCATACATGTAGGCTCAAATAATTCCGAAGACACTTCTCCTATGAGACACAATTTTTAAAATAAAAATTGATAATTTGACAAAAATCGAAAATATTATAACATTAAGTTACAGTAGGTGGAAATAAATAGAAACCTGCGAAATTATCCATGCGGTTGGATATCAAGGTTAATGGAATTAACGAAGACCCTACAGTAGTCCCTCTCCAACCTGCCGTACGCAACTACAAGATGTTGTCAGTCGTGTCGCTCCGGCAGCGTGGGTACATATACATACAAAATAATTACAAGCTTGACAATATATTCTCATAAAAGTAAACTCAACCAATTCAAAACTTCTACAAGGAAATACAATTTTTCAAATTCTTAATTGGAAATTATGGAAAATATCGAGAATATAACAGAAAATTACAGTAGGTGTAAGTGAATGTAAAATTAGGAAGAAATGATTAGGGTACTAAATCAAGTTTATAGATATTAACGAAGTCCACCCAGGTCCTCTCCGTTTTGCCGAACGGAACTGCAAGGCATCGCGAGTCGTGTCGCCCCGGCAGAGTAAGTACGTATACAGGCAATCATGTATAATAACAACAAGTTTATGAAAATATTGTCATAAACCTGTGCTCCTCATATTCAAAGGCACTTTTACTAAGAAATAAAAATATTCTAACTCAAAATTGAAAATTCAAAAAAAAAAATCGAAGATATCATAAGAGTGCATTACTGTATGTGTAAAAAAATGAGGAAATGGGAAATCATGCATACGGTAGAAAATAATGGTTAAAGAAATTAGCGAGGACGCAACTACAAGACCACTTCATTCATGTCGGAAACGCCTGCGGAAACGCAGGTACATGCACAGAAAATATTATCAAATAACATATAGTTTACCTAAATATTATCGTAAACTCACATATCCTGTTATTCCGAGAGTCAAACCAGGTATTCCGGGAGTCAGTCCACAGCATGGCATTGCCAATAGGCACAGTAATTCCAGGTGTGAATGTTAATATCGCAAATTTTACAGCGAATATCTGCGCAAATTTGATAACCTCAGTCGTTTGCAGCAAATACACGCTCACTCATTGTATTAAATTTTTCGGTAAGTCATTTCGTATTCTCCCGATATAGCACGTAATTGTGTTATGTTGCACGGAATGTAATTGCAACTTTTCCTGGCAGAGGACGTAAATGTACTATATCGCAGCCAACGTCTCAATTAAGCCGCATAAAAAAAAGGCGAAATGACATTCCGAACAACCCAATAATTGCAAGTATCCTGTCGCAGAAGAATTGAAATTTCTCGCTTGATTCGAGATTCCCATGTGAATGCGGCGGTTGCGATGGGAAACAACAGTTATCTAGGTATTAGATACTCACGTTGATTTCGCAATCACTCGATAGTATATGCGCGTGGAGCGCAGAGAAACTGTAGAAGCCGTTACTTTTCATTGAATATCGGTCCAAATCTGTTGATTCAGAGATTGGAGCCAATATGCACTCATTCATTGCATTATGATTTCTGGAAAGATATGTAGTTCTTTCCTGAATCAAGACCGAATTGCATTAGGCTGGTTGAAATGTAATCTCGGTTACAACCGATGGTGGACCTGGTTGTATTAGGTTACATGGAATGTAATTTCGTTTCCTCCGAGACAGGAAGTAAATGTATTATTAGGCAGACATCATCACAATTAAGCCACTTAATTAGAAGAAAGGAATTAACGTCCGAGCCAAATAATATTACGCATTCTGACCCTGAAACGCTGAAATTTCTAGATCTAATCATGATTCGTATGTGAGTCACACATTTGGGATGGGAATCGTATGGTACGTAAGTATGCGATACTCACGCTGATATCGCATCATTAGAACTAATTTGAGGGCATATAACACAAAAGCTGTAATCAAAGTTACTTTGATAGCGAATTTATCTCCAAATCAGATTACTTCATTCGTTAGAGTTAAATATACATTCATTCATTTTATAAGGTTATTCGGTATGTAATTTCGTCTTTATTCGATAGACGAACATATTGTATTTGCTTGTTCCGAAAGTATTTTCGATTGTTTCTCCGAATCGAGGGCGTGGATATATTTAGACACAGCCAGTTTTACATTAAAGCTGCATGAGAAAAAATACGAAATTCTTTCCGGATATTAATATATAAACGCGTAGTCTGAAGCTGAAAAGCTGACATTTCTCGTTCGATCTGCGTATCGCAGTCGAATCGCGCGATTTGCAATGGGAATCAAGTGTCTGGTAGAAATACAATACTAGCGCATATTTCGCACCTTTCGAACGTATTTGCGCGCACAGAGTGGTGAAACGATGCGAATCAATACTTTAACGGGGTATTTTTATTCACATCCTGTTATCGCAGTTATTTTATAAAATATACAGCGATTTATAGCACAAGGTTTTTCGGAAAATAATTTCATCATTCTCGATGGAGGACCAAATGTATTATGTTCTTGCAAGTGAAACTTCCTTTTCTTCGCAGTGGAGGACCTATTGGCGTTTGGTTGCTCAGAAACACATTTCGTTCTTTCTGAACTGAGAACGTAAATGTAATCTTTCCCAGAGTACTTCACAAATAAGACGCTTGGAAGAAAAAAGGTTCTGTTTCCCGATCAGCCAATACTTAGACGTATTTTGACTCCGAAACGCAGAAATTCCTTGACTGAATCATATATCGCAAGTTAATCGCGAGTTTGCAATGGAATAAAAAGACAGGTGAATATGCGATACACAATTTGATTTCGTATCATAAGAATGTACCTGCGCGCATGCAGCAGGGAAATTAGTTGCTATTGTGTAAAATCGTTTGATTTCTCTCTTGGTTCTGTCCAAGCGGTATATATTCTTCGTCCTAGCGTTAAACACTATTGCGAGCTGTTACCCAGGCCGTCGCCGGGCACGGTATCATTTTGCAGAAGTGAGGCGCTGAATAGCTGCACTTCATCTCACATCATGCTCGTAAGGTTTCACAGCGACGCGAAACATGATTATGGCTGGCCGACAAAACACAATTACACACACACTCGCACTTAACGCAACCACTTCTCTCGGAACACAAAACATTCACCACTGAAACTGTGACTCGCGAAACGCCACGAGATACGGTGCACTGTTCGGAGTCGTACGAGAGAATGTACCGAAACCCAACCAAATCCTATCCCGGTCTTACAACGCAGTCCAATCCACCCGCCCACATAATTTATTTATATCTGGCATTGAATAATTCTGGGAAGTTATTTCCTATTTTTGTTTAATTTCTTCATGTCCGAATCATGTATGCCGGAGTACGTTTTGTAACCCAAACCCGAGTGCGCAATCGAAACATACCCACAACATCACCCGCCCGTGATAAGGCAGACCAATCGACCTGCACATTTACGGTACATATTATTGGCATTTAATGATCCCTATTTTACGAACATCTATCCCGCTGTTTTGAGAATCTAAAATGAAATCCCATGAAATAAATTGAAGTACAAGGCAGCTACCGACCCATTATTTTAATGTATGAGTGGTAGAGTCGAGAGTTAAACTGTTCAAGAACCACTCACACTTCTCGTGTGATTCTATCCGCCATGTAATTAACATCACCTATCCCGTTATTCCAAGGATCCAGCAGGAATTCCTGGAGTCAGTCAAATGTACAGTATTGGCAATATGCATATAAACGCAGGACATGATTAGTAAAGTAGAGAGTAAAACCGCTGTAGAATGATACCTATTGCTATGGAGTCAAGCTTTCTACAGCAAGACTTACCTTCCAAGAACCTATCCCGCCGAACCGAGAGTGCAACTACGTATTCAGAGAAACATATTAGTATACCTTTTTGTGACGGCGACCTTACTTTCATGTATGAAATAGAAGATCGAGGGTTAAACCGTTCGAGAACGTTACCACCTTCTTTGAGATTCGAAAATCTGTGTCAGAAGGTTCAACTACCCTGCGATGCCGAGTCTCAAACCAGGTATTCGGAGAGTCAAACCACTGTGCAGTATTGACAATAGACACCTTAATTCACGGCATGAATAATAAAGTATAGAGAATTATCAGTCGGTCCATCTAAATAGCCGGGCTGGTTCTTGAGAGGAATATGCCTTCAGTGACAAGTTTGACTCATGAAGAGAACGTATGTCGGATACCTCCGTATGGCAACGTGTCTGCGTAAAAGAACGACCGTCGCTCAGCTGGATTGCTGCAACGAAAGCTCACGTTGCCGGAAAGAAACATCTGCACTGAGGGAGGAGCTGGAGGCAGTCGGAATGCAGTCGTCTGCCGCGGGCCCGCGTTGCGCCTGCCGCCGCAGCTACTGGGGCATCGAGACAAAGGACTACCACAGTGGTAGCCCTTAGAACGAAAATAAGCCACATAGTGGAAGAGGCAGAAGGCGACCGGGATCCGGACATCTGTCGGGATGACAGCTGCGGCGCCACCCACCTAGCCGAGCAAACAGACTCCCGCGGGGAAGGTGACCCATGCGCCCTTGATGCAGTGGGCCATGGTTGTGGGCCGAATGGCCAAAAAGGAAAAGTCGGAGTTGGCATTAACCACTGAAGCAAAGCGCCTTGAAACCTCCGAGCGGCAGGTGTGATGCAAACGCAGCATAAGGTAAAGATGCAAAAGGCTCCTGCACGAGCGGAAATAACCCTAGCACTGATAATCCTGTCCGAAAAGTGATATGGCAAGGTAACCGCTGCCGCGAATAGAAAAATCAATCCGCAAGACATGGAGATTTCCGAGGTGAAGCTAAGAAGAGCCGTCACCGGGGGCCTCGTACTTGAGTAAGAAAGCCAGAGGGCCAGAGGACGGCCTAATGCCTAGCACTCACAACTTGGGCGTCATAGTGGCCCTGCCAAATTATACGGCTGCACAACAGGTTACGGGTAAAGACGACGCGGAAGCCACACGAAAGGTCGTGAAGGCACTGGTGAAGAAACGTGCCTCCAGCCCCTGTAACATCAGATACGGGCAAATCCGCACATCCCTTTCCGGTCTACTGACGATCTGGGTCAAATGCCCCATCGCCGCCGCTCGCACCACCCTGGACAGTGGCAGAATACGAATGGGTTGGGTATCGGCCCGTGTACAAGCGCTGGAGGCTCGCCGGCACTATCGCTACAAGTGCCTAGAACTTCGGCACGCCAGGGCACGATGGCCCACCAGCACAGATAGAAGCGCAGCCTGCTTCAGATGCGGGTGACAGGGGCATTAAGAGGATGGGGGCCTTGCACCGGGAATCAAGTGCCATGTCTGTGCCGCCCATGGCCTGGAGGCGGGACTGAGAACAGTAAGGCCTGCTCTCATCCCACATCGTAGAAGACGATGAGTACAGCATCGAAGCCAGTAGGAAGCGGAATGACGCCAAGAACGACAAGAGCGGCGGAGGGCCTGGAAGAGACCATGGATAGGGTCTAGAAATCATCATCCTCCAGGCCAATATCAACAATAACAGAGCGTTACTGTATATTTTAGCAAAGTCGCTCGCGTAGTTAGACATCGCCATGGCTGTTGTCGGCGAGCCGTACAATGTACCGGCCATGACAATTGGTCCGACGACCTTCACGGTATGGTCGCCGCGGTGTGGTGGGCAACTGCGGAACACCTTGGCCACAATGCTACATCGAGAGGTTAGACATATCCTTGTGATCTGGGGACACCTGGCCGTACGTACGAACCGCAGTTGGATGAGAATAAGATAGCGATATCGTCGCCTTTATCCCAGTCGGTACTCATTCTCGGAGATAATAATACCCACGCATCGGCACGGGGCTCACCGTCGGCGAACTCGAGGGGCGAGGCGTTCCTCGACTGAGAAGCCAGATAGGAGCTCCAGCTCCTCCTACTGGGGCTCTTGCAACACATGCGCGAGGCCGACAGGGCATGTCCATCGAGGATTTCCAGCGACTCGATGGCATATTAAACGACTCGACGTGGACACGCTATGAGCCGCGGCACATGTGGAGTTATGGCCTACCGAAACGCTTGAACGCCTCCATCCCCAGGATGGCGCAGAATGACTGCCATTACGGCAGTGTGCGACATTGCCATGCCACGGGCCACAGCAAAGCCGATGACGTTGCTGAACTAGTGGCGCGTGGTGCTCGCAGTTTGGCGCGAGCGCGAAATTTTCGCCCGACGCCGATACCCCCGTGCCTGTCGTAGAAAAACAACAAGAAATGATGAGGAGGCCACGCGTCACAGGGAGTACAGACAGACGAGCTATTCGTTCCGGCTAAGGCCCTGAATTGGCACGACCTGCTGCGGAAGATCTACGACGACCACTGCGGACGGGCTTACCGGATCGTACTAGGGAAGCTGACGGTCTAGGTCGCTCCGCTGACAGAGAGCATGGACCCCGCCTTCGTACAGCGTGTCGTCGACACCCTATTCCCGTCGGTGTCGATGACGAAGTGGGGTGTGTCATCGATGGACCAGTCGACGGACAGGACTACCGGGACGGACGATATCGAAGTCAGCAGGGAGGAACTAGAGCTGCTCGCATGGATACTCGTGGAGGGAGATTCCGCACCGGGACCGGATGGTATTCTGGGCTGGGCGATGGCGCTCGCATAGGGTGCACTATGCGACAGGTAGATACAGCAGCAGAACGAATGCCTGCAGACAGATAAGTTTCCCATAATCTGGAAGTTGGAATGTGTTGCTTTGTTCTAGAAGCAGGGAAAGACCCCCGACACCTCGGTGTACGGGCCCACCTGCCTACTGAGCGCGGCTGGGAAACTCTTCGAGCCGGTACTGTGGATCCGTTTGATAGAGCACCTACAGGGGTTGAGCCCGGATTTGGATGACAAACAGTACGGCTTCCGGCGAGGAAGATCCACCTTCGATACCCTAAGGAGAGTCCATTCCTTGCCGGAAACGACTGTACACTCGGGTGTAGTCGTGTTGCCGGCGAGTTTCGACATCGCTAATGCCTTCAATGCCCTGCCCGGTGCCGCCGTCGGGGTGGCTCTTATGTACCACAAGCTGCCTGCGTTCGTGGGGACTGTGACCCGGGCGAACCCGGGACTCTACGGCCGCGTCATGAGGGCAATGCACTGCAGCGTCCGGCAGGAGTCGGTGCTCGGGCGAATTCTATGGGACATGGCGAAAGACGCTGTGCTGAGACGCTCGCTCCCAACCGGAGTCGGCGTTACGTGATACGCCGACGATACGCTGGTGTCAGCCAGCGGATGGGCGAGGGGGAGGACGGTCAGGCTCGCGGATCTAGGTGTGGCCTGCGTGATTCAGAGGATACGCAGACTGGAACTACCGATCTCGGCCAAGGCGACGGAGACCATCTGGTTTCATGGGTGTCGTCGCGGCAGGTGCCACCGAGGGAGAACAGCGTAGTCGAAGACTGCAAGATCGAGGTGACGGATCACCGCAGACACCTAGGCGTCATCCTGTATAGTTTCTGACACTTCGACCGGCATTTCGAGGCACTATGCTCTCGCATGGAGGGGGTTGCAGCGGTTCTGGGACTGGCGAAAACTGGCTATCAGGACTGTAGGAGGATACCACACGATCTCTCACGAGGAGGGAACGGTGCTACCGTGTCCGCCAACGCTATATCTGTTTGCGGGCTGGAAGGTCTGAGCCTACGAGCAGCGACGACGCGGCGAGAACCCGCCATCGATGGATGAATCGGTACAGGAGAAGGAGAGAATCAAGCGGGCAATTCTCGTCACTTATCACACCCGACACCGAATACAGTGGGGCGGGAGCCACAGGGTAGACGGGGCATGCTACCAGTGCACGGCGCATTCAAGCACAGCGGTGGCAGGCGGACATTCCGCCTAACGCAGGTGCTCACCGGACCCGGCTGTTTCGCTGAGTTCCGGCACATGATGCGGCAAGAGGCGTGACCGGAAGGCCACGTCTGCGAGACCGAGCTGGGTACTGCTCAGCTCCCTCTGGAGGAGTGTTCCGCCTGAGACAAGGTGCACCATGCCCTGCAGCAGGACGTTCAATGGGACCTCTCGCTTTCCTCCATTATCATTAGGATCGTGGAGTAGAAGAGGTCATGGCGCAGGATGGCCGCATTTTGCGTGCAAGTGATGATACACAGGTAGGCCGCGAAATGGGTACGAGTGGAAGTGGCCCCTATTCGCAAGGAAAGAATGCGGCGTCGAGCGCGTCGTGAATTCGCCGCTACGCCAGCTGCGAACTGACCCAGAGTGTTACTTCCAGCTTCTTGTGGAAGATTCACATTCTATTCGTAGTTCTATCGATAAACAGCCATATATAAGGATCTAACATCGAGAGTAGAAAATGAGAAGGATGAAGGTAGATTTTTCCTATCGTCAGATTGGATTTCTATTGGCAATCGCCCCGATTTGTTTCCATACTATCTCTGTGCAACGTCTGTTCGTTCCGAGTTGTTCGACTTATTTCTATGCTATGTCCGAGCAAAGATTGTTTACAGCAGCTCCTTGTGTCCGAAACGCGACGTGGTTTTGTAAAAAGATAGCCGCCGGTAATGAATCACGGCCGATGGGAACATGGAGGTAACAGCGACTCATTCGCGAGGGACGATAAAGTGGGAACGGCTGAAAATTCGGTGCATCCGCAAGTCGGGAAATATAACTTGGGCAGAGAACGAGCCGTCAGTATCACGCACTGAACGTGGCCTAATTTTATTCGCGACGTAATTTCGCTCTCGATGGCGGGAACGATGAAACCAAATATGTGGAAACGAATTATCGACGTGTATAGCGTATTAATAAACGCCAAGCGGAAAAATGTCGCTGCTATATCGAAACATTCCGCCCCGTCAAATTCCATTCGTTTAGAAACTTCGCCTCGTCATTATAACCCCCTCGTAACTTTAGATGTGCCCCTGACTTGTCCGTACATGTAATCGATCCGATTGTATTCAATCGCCCCCATACCTGAAATCGACAAACAGCTTTCACTTACTTGGCTCCTCGAAAAATTCCGGCGAACGTGCGCATTGGATGATTCGATAAATCACCCGACGGATGCTTCCACCCTATTTCACCGCTCGATTTCAATGGAATAGTTTCGTTTTGATATCCCTCGTGGTTAACAGGTGGTATAATGTGGCGACCTGTATCATTTGGAGTTTGCCAAGAGCATGAAAAATCAGCAACTGGAATTAAATGTTGGAATGCGAGAGATGAAAACAGGATTTTGAAATACATCGGAAGTCCTGCCTGGATCGCGAGTGTAGGGTCCGGGGATTTTGGAATCGTAACGAGTTTATTAGGTTACGTGCAATTTGATCGGGGGCAGTCGCTAATATTCTACGAGATATTTGAATTCTCAAGAGAGGATGAGTGGGAACGTCAGAATGGAAGCTGAAAAGAGACAAAATAATTAGACGCTGAAAACGATAATATTGGTCCTCAAGTGAAAAAAATGTTAAATAAATTGTTTACGGAGTTGTACGTAAGTACGTGACCTGTGCCGCGTCGCGACGTTCCTTATATAGCCATCTATCCGCCGAAAACCGATTCTTACTTTTCCGTTGTAATAGTGGATAAATTATTAGTTCTATCACTTTCGTTATACATTCACGTCGCCTACAGCCTGTTATTAATAATCAATTTAGTAATATCTGTGTGTCTTGCATGTAATAATTGCA
>NW_027469740.1:0-70169 GCF_051020765.1 Lasioglossum baleicum | reverse complement strand
GATGCGCATGCGCAGGTTTTTTGGGATGCGCATGCCTAGTCGAGCAAAAACACGTGCGAGAGGATGCATCCCGCAGGCTAGTCGAGCAAAAACACGTGCGAGAGGATGCATCCCGCAGGCTAGTCGAGTAAAAACACGTGCGAGAGGATGCATCCCGCAGGCTAGTCGAGCAAAGACACGTGCGAGAGGATGCATCCCGCAGGCTAGTCGAACAAAAACACGTGCGAGAGGATGCATCCCGCAGGCTAGTCAAGTAAAAACACGTGCGAGAGGATGCATCCCGCAGGCTAGTCGAGCACAAACACGTGCTAGAGGATGCATCCCGCAGGCTAGTCGAGCAAATACACGTGCGAGAGGATGCATCCCGCAGGCTAGTCGAGTAAAAACACGTGCGAGAAGATGCATCCCGCAGGCTAGTCGAGTAAAAACACGTGCGAGGTTTTGTGGGATGCGTATGCGCAGGTTTTGTGGGATGCGCATGCGCAGGTTTTTTGAGATGCGCATGCGCAGGTTTATTGGGATGCGCATGGCTAGTCGAGCAAAAACACGTGCGAGAGGATGCATCCCGCAGGCTAGTCGAGCAAATACACGTGCGAGAGGATGCATCCCGCAGGCTAGTCGAGCAAAAACACGTGCGAGAGGATGCATCCCGCAGGCTAGTCGAGCAAAAACACGTGCGAGAGGATGCATCCCGCAGGCTAGTCAAGTAAAAACACGTGCGAGAGGATGCATCCCGCAGGCTAGTCGAGCACAAACACGTGCGAGAGGATGCATCCCGCAGGCTAGTCGAGCAAATACACGTGCGAGAGGATGCATCCCGCAGGCTAGTCGAGCAAAAACACGTGCGAGAGGATGCATCCCGCAGGCTAGTCGAGCAAAAACACGTGCGAGAGGATGCATCCCGCAGACTAGTCGAGTAAAAACACGTGCGAGAGGATGCTTCCCGCAGGCTAGTCGAGTAAAAACACGTGCGAGAGGATGCATCCCGCAGGCTAGTCGAGTAAAAACACGTGCGAGAGGATGCATCCCGCAGGCTAGTCGAGTAAAAACACGTGCGAGGTTTTGTGGGATGCGCATGCGCAGGTTTTGTGGGATGCGCATGTGCAGGTTTTTTGGGATGCGCATGCCTAGTCGATCAAAAACACGTGCGAGAGGATGCATCCCGCAGGCTAGTCGAGTAAAAACACGTGCGAGAGGATGCATCCCGCAGGCTAGTCGAGCAAAAACACGTGCGAGAGGATGCATCCCGCAGGCTAGTCGAGTAAAAACACGAGCGAGGTTTTGTGGGATGCGCATGCGCAGGTTTTGTGGGATGCGCATGCGCAGGTTTTTTGGGATGCGCATGCGCAGGTTTTGTGGGATGCGCATGCGCAGGTTTTTTGGGATGCGCATGCGCAGGTTTTTTGGGATGCGCATGCCTAGTCGAGTAAAAACACGTGCGAGAGGATGAATCCCGCAGGCTAGTCGAGTAAAAACACGTGCGAGAGGATGCATCCCGCCGACTAGTCGAGCAAATACACGTGCGAGAGGATGCATCCCGCAGGCTAGTCGAGCAAAAACACGTGCGAGAGGATGCATCCCGCAGGCTAGTCGAGCAAAAACACGTGCGAGAGGATGCATCCCGCAGGCTAGTCAAGTAAAAACACGTGCGAGAGGATGCATCCCGCAGGCTAGTCGAGCACAAACACGTGCGAGAGGATGCATCCCGCAGGCTAGTCGAGCAAATACACGTGCGAGAGGATGCATCCCGCAGGCTAGTCGAGCAAAAACACGTGCGAGAGGATGCATCCCGCAGGCTAGTCGAGCAAAAACACGTGCGAGAGGATGCATCCCGCAGACTAGTCGAGTAAAAACACGTGCGAGAGGATGCTTCCCGCAGGCTAGTCGAGTAAAAACACGTGCGAGAGGATGCATCCCGCAGGCTAGTCGAGTAAAAACACGTGCGAGAGGATGCATCCCGCAGGCTAGTCGAGTAAAAACACGTGCGAGGTTTTGTGGGATGCGCATGCGCAGGTTTTGTGGGATGCGCATGTGCAGGTTTTTTGGGATGCGCATGCCTAGTCGATCAAAAACACGTGCGAGAGGATGCTTCCCGCAGGCTAGTCGAGTAAAAACACGTGCGAGAGGATGCATCCCGCAGGCTAGTCGAGCAAAAACACGTGCGAGAGGATGCATCCCGCAGGCTAGTCGAGTAAAAACACGTGCGAGGTTTTGTGGGATGCGCATGCGCAGGTTTTGTGGGATGCGCATGCGCAGGTTTTTTGGGATGCGCATGCGCAGGTTTTGTGGGATGCGCATGCGCAGGTTTTTTGGGATGCGCATGCGCAGGTTTTTTGGGATGCGCATGCCTAGTCGAGTAAAAACACGTGCGAGAGGATGAATCCCGCAGGCTAGTCGAGTAAAAACACGTGCGAGAGGATGCATCCCGCCGACTAGTCGAGCAAAAACACGTGCGAGAGGATGCATCCCGCAGGCTAGTCGAGCAAAGACACGTGCGAGAGGATGCATCCCGCAGTCTAGTCGAGTAAAAACACGTGCGAGAACATGCATCCCGCAGGCTAGTCGAGTAAAAACACGTGCGAGGTATTGTGGGATGCGCATGCGCAGGTTTTGTGGGATGCGCATGCGCAGGTTTTTTGGGATGCGCATGCGCAGGTTTTTTGGGATGCGCATGACTAGTCGAGCAAAAACACGTGCGAGAGGATGCATCCCGCAGGGTAGTCGACTAAAAACACGTGCGAGAGGATGCATCCCGCAGGGTAGTCGAGTAAAAACACGTGCGAGAGGATGCATCCGCAGGCTAGTCGAGCAAAAACACGTGCGAGAGGATGCATCCCGCAGGCTAGTCGAGCAAAAACACGTGCGAGAGGATGCATCCCGCAGGCTAGTCAAGTAAAAACACGTGCGAGAGGATGCATCCCGCAGGCTAGTCGAGCACAAACACGTGCGAGAGGATGCATCCCGCAGGCTAGTCGAGCAAATACACGTGCGAGAGGATGCATCCCGCAGGCTAGTCGAGCAAAAACACGTGCGAGAGGATGCATCCCGCAGGCTAGTCGAGCAAAAACACGTGCGAGAGGATGCATCCCGCAGACTAGTCGAGTAAAAACACGTGCGAGAGGATGCTTCCCGCAGGCTAGTCGAGTAAAAACACGTGCGAGAGGATGCATCCCGCAGGCTAGTCGAGTAAAAACACGTGCAAGAGGTTGCTTCCCGCAGGCTAGTCGAGTAAAAACACGTGCGAGAGGATGCATCCCGCAGGCTAGTCGAGTAAAAACACGTGCGAGAGGATGCGTCCCGCTGGCTAGTCGAGCAAAAACACGTGCGAGAGGATGCATCCCGCAGGCTAGTCGAGCAAAAACACGTGCTAGAGGATGCATCCCGCAGGCTAGTCGAGCAAATACACGTGCGAGAGGATGCATCCCGCAGGCTAGTCGAGTAAAAACACGTGCGAGAGGATGCATCCTGCAGGCTAGTCGAGTAAAAACACGTGCGAGAGGATGCATCCCGCAGGCTAGTCGAGTAAAAACACGTGCGAGAGGATGCATCCCGCAGGCTAGTCGAGTAAAAACACGTGCGAGGTTTTGTGGGATGCGCATGCGCAGGTTTTTTGGGATGCGCATGGCTAGTCGAGCAAAAACACGTGCAAAAGGATGCATTCCGCAGGGTAGTCGAGTAAAAACACGTGCGAGAGGATGCATCCCGCAGGCTAGTCGAGCAAAAACACGTGCGAGAGGATGCATCCCGCAGGCTAGTCGAGTAAAAACACGTGCGAGAGGATGCATCCTGCAGGCTAGTCGAGTAAAAACACGTGCGAGAGGATGCATCCCGCAGGCTAGTCGAGTAAAAACACGTGCGAGAGGATGCATCCCGCAGGCTAGTCGAGTAAAAACACGTGCGAGGTTTTGTGGGATGCGCATGCGCAGGTTTTTTGGGATGCGCATGGCTAGTCGAGCAAAAACACGTGCAAAAGGATGCATTCCGCAGGGTAGTCGAGTAAAAACACGTGCGAGAGGATGCATCCCGCAGGCTAGTCGAGCAAATACACGTGCGAGAGGATGCATCCCGCAGGCTAGTCGAGCAAAAACACGTGCGAGAAGATGCATCCCGCAGGCTAGTCGAGTAAAAACACGTGCAAGAGGATGCATCCTGCAGGCTAGTCGAGTAAAAACTCGTGCGAGAGGATGCATCCCGCAGGCTAGTCAAGTAAAACACGTGCGAGAGGATGCATCCCGCAGGCTAGTCGAACACAAACACGTGCGAGAGGATGCATCCCGCAGGCTAGTCGAGCAAATACACGTGCGAGAGGATGCATCCCGCAGGCTAATCGAGCAAAAACACGTGCGAGAGGATGCATCCCGCAGGCTAGTCGAGCAAAAACACGAGCGAGAGGATGCATCCCGCAGACTAGTCGAGTAAAAACACGTGCGAGAGGTTGCTTCCCGCAGGCTAGTCGAGTAAAAACACGTGCGAGAGGATGCATCCCGCAGGCTAGTCGAGTAAAAACACGTGCGAGGTTTTGTGGGATGCGCATGCGCAGGTTTTGTGGGATGCGCATGCGCAGGTTTTTTGGGATGCGCATGCGCAGGTTTTTTGGGATGCGCATGCCTAGTCGAGTAAAAACACGTGCGGGAGGATGCATCCCGCAGGCTAGTCGAGTAAAAACACGTGCGAGAGGATGCATCCCGCAGGCTAGTCGAGCAAAAACACGTGCGAGAGGATGCATCCCGCAGGCTAGTCGAGCAAAAACACGTGCGAGAGGATGCATCCCGCAGGCTAGTCGAGCAAAAACACGTGCGAGAGGATGCATCCCGCAGGGTAGTCAAGTAAAAACACGTGCGAGAGGATGCACCCCGCAGGCGAGTCGAGTAAAAACACGTGCGAGAGGATGCATCCCGCAGGCTAGTCGAGCAAAAACACGTGCGAGAGGATGCATCCCGCAGGCTAGTCGAGCAAAAACACGTGCGAGAGGATGCATCCCGCAGGCTAGTCAAGTAAAAACACGTGCGAGAGGATGCATCCCGCAGGCTAGTCGAGCACAAACACGTGCGAGAGGATGCATCCCGCAGGCTAGTCGAGCAAATACACGTGCGAGAGGATGCATCCCGCAGGCTAGTCGAGCAAAAACACGTGCGAGAGGATGCATCCCGCAGGCTAGTCGAGCAAAAACACGTGCGAGAGGATGCATCCCGCAGACTAGTCGAGTAAAAACACATGCGAGAGGATGCTTCCCGCAGGCTAGTCGAGTAAAAACACGTGCGAGAGGATGCATCCCGCAGGCCAGTCGAGTAAAAACACGTGCGAGAGGATGCATCCCGCAGGCTAGTCGAGTAAAAACACGTGCGAGGTTTTGTGGGATGCGCATGCGCAGGTTTTGTGGGATGCGCATGTGCAGGTTTTTTGGGATGCGCATGCCTAGTCGAGCAAAAACACGTGCGAGAGGATGCATCCCGCAGGCTAGTCGAGTAAAAACACGTGCGAGAGGATGCATCCCGCAGGCTAGTCGAGCAAAAACACGTGCGAGAGGATGCATCCCGCAGGCTAGTCGAGCAAAAACACGTGCGAGAGGATGCATCCCGCAGGCTAGTCGAGCAAAAACACGTGCGAGAGGATGCTTCCCGCAGGCTAGTCGAGTAAAAACACGTGCGAGAGGATGCATCCCGCAGGCTAGTCGAGTAAAAACACGTGCGAGAGGATGCATCCCGCAGTCTAGTCGAGTAAAAACACGTGCGAGAACATGCATCCCGCAGGCTAGTCGAGTAAAAACACGTGCGAGGTTTTGTGGGATGCGCATGCGCAGGTTTTGTGGGATGCGCATGCGCAGGTTTTTTGGGATGCGCATGCGCAGGTTTTTTGGGATGCGCATGCCTAGTCGAGTAAAAACACGTGCGAGAGGATGAATCCCGCAGGCTAGTCGAGTAAAAACACGTGCGAGAGGATGCATCCCGCCGGCTAGTCGAGCAAAAACACGTGCGAGAGGATGCATCCCGCAGGCTAGTCGAGCAAAGACACGTGCGAGAGGATGCATCCCGCAGGCTAGTCGAGTAAAAACACGTGCGAAAGGATGCATCCCGCAGGCTAGTCGAGCAAAAACACGTGCGAGAGGATGCATCCCGCAGGCTAGTCGAGCAAAAACACGTGCGAGAGGATGCATCCCGCAGGCTAGTCGAGCAAAAACACGTGCGAGAGGATGCATCCCGCAGGGTAGTCAAGTAAAAACACGTGCGAGAGGATGCATCCCGCAGGCTAGTCGAGTAAAAACACGTGCGAGAGGATGCATCCCGCAGGCTAGTCGAGCAAAAACACGTGCGAGAGGATGCATCCCGCAGGCTAATCGAGCAAAAACACGTGCGAGAGGATGCATCCCGCAGGCTAGTCAAGCAAATACACGTGCGAGAGGATGCATCCCGCAGGCTAGTCGAGCAAAAACACGTGCGAGAGGATGCATCCCGCAGGCTAGTCGAGCAAAAACACGTGCGAGAGGATGCATCCCGCAGACTAGTCGAGTAAAAACACGTGCGAGAGGATGCATCCCGCAGACTAGTCGAGTAAAAACACGTGCGAGAGGATGCTTCCCGCAGGCTAGTCGAGTAAAAACACGTGCGAGAGGATGCATCCCGCAGGCTAGTCGAGTAAAAACACGTGCAAGAGGTTGCTTCCCGCAGGCTAGTCGAGTAAAAACACGTGCGAGAGGATGCATCCCGCAGGCTAGTCGAGTAAAAACACGTGCGAGAGGATGCGTCCCGCTGGCTAGTCGAGCAAAAACACGTGCGAGAGGATGCATCCCGCAGGCTAGTCGAGCAAAAACACGTGCTAGAGGATGCATCCCGCAGGCTAGTCGAGCAAATACACGTGCGAGAGGATGCATCCCGCAGGCTAGTCGAGCAAAAACACGTGCGAGAGGATGCATCCCGCAGGCTAGTCGAGCAAAAACACGTGCGAGAGGATGCATCCCGCAGACTAGTCGAGTAAAAACACGTGCGAGAGGATGCATCCCGCAGGCTAGTCGAGCAAAAACACGTGCGAGAGGATGCATCCCGCAGGCTAGTCGAGTAAAAACACGTGCGGGAGGATGCATCCCGCAGGCTAGTCGAGTAAAAACACGTGCGGGAGGATGCATCCCGCAGGCTAGTCGAGCAAAAACACGTGCGAGAGGATGCATCCCGCAGGCTAGTCGAGCAAAAACACGTGCGAGAGGATGCATCCCGCAGGCTAGTCGAGTAAAAACACGTGCGAGAGGATGCATCCTGCAGGCTAGTCGAGTAAAAACACGTGCGAGAGGATGCATCCCGCAGGCTAGTCGAGTAAAAACACGTGCGAGAGGATGCATCCCGCAGGCTAGTCGATTAAAAACACGTGCGAGGTTTTGTGGGATGCGCATGCGCAGGTTTTTTGGGATGCGCATGGCTAGTCGAGCAAAAACACGTGCAAAAGGATGCATTCCGCAGGGTAGTCGAGTAAAAACACGTGCGAGAGGATGCATCCCGCAGGCTAGTCGAGCAAATACACGTGCGAGAGGATGCATCCCGCAGGCTAGTCGAGCAAAAACACGTGCGAGAAGATGCATCCCGCAGGCTAGTCGAGTAAAAACACGTGCGAGAGGATGCTTCCCGCAGGCTAGTCGAGTAAAAACACGTGCGAGAGGATGCATCCCGCAGGCTAGTCGAGTAAAAACACGTGCGAGAACATGCATCCCGCAGGCTAGTCGAGTAAAAACACATGCGAGAGGATGCTTCCCGCAGGCTAGTCGAGTAAAAACACGTGCGAGAGGATGCATCCCGCAGGCCAGTCGAGTAAAAACACGTGCGAGAGGATGCATCCCGCAGGCTAGTCGAGTAAAAACACGTGCGAGGTTTTGTGGGATGCGCATGCGCAGGTTTTGTGGGATGCGCATGTGCAGGTTTTTTGGGATGCGCATGCCTAGTCGAGCAAAAACACGTGCGAGAGGATGCATCCCGCAGGCTAGTCGAGTAAAAACACGTGCGAGAGGATGCATCCCGCAGGCTAGTCGAGCAAAAACACGTGCGAGAGGATGCATCCCGCAGGCTAGTCGAGCAAAAACACGTGCGAGAGGATGCATCCCGCAGGCTAGTCGAGCAAAAACACGTGCGAGAGGATGCTTCCCGCAGGCTAGTCGAGTAAAAACACGTGCGAGAGGATGCATCCCGCAGGCTAGTCGAGTAAAAACACGTGCGAGAGGATGCATCCCGCAGTCTAGTCGAGTAAAAACACGTGCGAGAACATGCATCCCGCAGGCTAGTCGAGTAAAAACACGTGCGAGGTTTTGTGGGATGCGCATGCGCAGGTTTTGTGGGATGCGCATGCGCAGGTTTTTTGGGATGCGCATGCGCAGGTTTTTTGGGATGCGCATGCCTAGTCGAGTAAAAACACGTGCGAGAGGATGAATCCCGCAGGCTAGTCGAGTAAAAACACGTGCGAGAGGATGCATCCCGCCGGCTAGTCGAGCAAAAACACGTGCGAGAGGATGCATCCCGCAGGCTAGTCGAGCAAAGACACGTGCGAGAGGATGCATCCCGCAGGCTAGTCGAGTAAAAACACGTGCGAAAGGATGCATCCCGCAGGCTAGTCGAGCAAAAACACGTGCGAGAGGATGCATCCCGCAGGCTAGTCGAGCAAAAACACGTGCGAGAGGATGCATCCCGCAGGCTAGTCGAGCAAAAACACGTGCGAGAGGATGCATCCCGCAGGGTAGTCAAGTAAAAACACGTGCGAGAGGATGCATCCCGCAGGCTAGTCGAGTAAAAACACGTGCGAGAGGATGCATCCCGCAGGCTAGTCGAGCAAAAACACGTGCGAGAGGATGCATCCCGCAGGCTAATCGAGCAAAAACACGTGCGAGAGGATGCATCCCGCAGGCTAGTCAAGTAAAAACACGTGCGAGAGGATGCATCCCGCAGGCTAGTCGAGCACAAACACGTGCGAGAGGATGCATCCCGCAGGCTAGTCGAGCAAATACACGTGCGAGAGGATGCATCCCGCAGGCTAGTCGAGCAAAAACACGTGCGAGAGGATGCATCCCGCAGGCTAGTCGAGCAAAAACACGTGCGAGAGGATGCATCCCGCAGACTAGTCGAGTAAAAACACGTGCGAGAGGATGCATCCCGCAGACTAGTCGAGTAAAAACACGTGCGAGAGGATGCTTCCCGCAGGCTAGTCGAGTAAAAACACGTGCGAGAGGATGCATCCCGCAGGCTAGTCGAGTAAAAACACGTGCAAGAGGTTGCTTCCCGCAGGCTAGTCGAGTAAAAACACGTGCGAGAGGATGCATCCCGCAGGCTAGTCGAGTAAAAACACGTGCGAGAGGATGCGTCCCGCTGGCTAGTCGAGCAAAAACACGTGCGAGAGGATGCATCCCGCAGGCTAGTCGAGCAAAAACACGTGCTAGAGGATGCATCCCGCAGGCTAGTCGAGCAAATACACGTGCGAGAGGATGCATCCCGCAGGCTAGTCGAGCAAAAACACGTGCGAGAGGATGCATCCCGCAGGCTAGTCGAGCAAAAACACGTGCGAGAGGATGCATCCCGCAGACTAGTCGAGTAAAAACACGTGCGAGAGGATGCATCCCGCAGGCTAGTCGAGCAAAAACACGTGCGAGAGGATGCATCCCGCAGGCTAGTCGAGTAAAAACACGTGCGGGAGGATGCATCCCGCAGGCTAGTCGAGTAAAAACACGTGCGGGAGGATGCATCCCGCAGGCTAGTCGAGCAAAAACACGTGCGAGGTTTTGTGGGATGCGCATGCGCAGGTTTTGTGGGATGCGCATGCGCAGGTTTTTTGGGATGCGCATGCGCAGGTTTTTTGGGATGCGCATGTGCAGGTTTTTTGGATGCGCATGCCTAGTCGAGCAAAAACACGTGCGAGAGGATGCATCCCGCAGGCTAGTCGAGTAAAAACACGTGCGAGAGGATGCATCCCGCAGGCTAGTCGAGCAAAAACACGTGCGAGAGGATGCATCCCGCAGGCTAGTCGAGCAAAAACACGTGCGAGAGGATGCATCCCGCAGGCTAGTCGAGCAAAAACACGTGCGAGAGGATGCTTCCCGCAGGCTAGTCGAGTAAAAACACGTGCGAGAGGATGCATCCCGCAGGCTAGTCGAGTAAAAACACGTGCGAGAGGATGCATCCCCGCAGTCTAGTCGAGTAAAAACACGTGCGAGAACATGCATCCCGCAGGCTAGTCGAGTAAAAACACGTGCGAGGTTTTGTGGGATGCGCATGCGCAGGTTTTGTGGGATGCGCATGCGCAGGTTTTTTGGGATGCGCATGCGCAGGTTTTTTGGGATGCGCATGCCTAGTCGAGTAAAAACACGTGCGAGAGGATGAATCCCGCAGGCTAGTCGAGTAAAAACACGTGCGAGAGGATGCATCCCGCCGGCTAGTCGAGCAAAAACACGTGCGAGAGGATGCATCCCGCAGGCTAGTCGAGCAAAGACACGTGCGAGAGGATGCATCCCGCAGGCTAGTCGAGTAAAAACACGTGCGAAAGGATGCATCCCGCAGGCTAGTCGAGCAAAAACACGTGCGAGAGGATGCATCCCGCAGGCTAGTCGAGCAAAAACACGTGCGAGAGGATGCATCCCGCAGGCTAGTCGAGCAAAAACACGTGCGAGAGGATGCATCCCGCAGGGTAGTCAAGTAAAAACACGTGCGAGAGGATGCATCCCGCAGGCTAGTCGAGTAAAAACACGTGCGAGAGGATGCATCCCGCAGGCTAGTCGAGCAAAAACACGTGCGAGAGGATGCATCCCGCAGGCTAATCGAGCAAAAACACGTGCGAGAGGATGCATCCCGCAGGCTAGTCAAGTAAAAACACGTGCGAGAGGATGCATCCCGCAGGCTAGTCGAGCACAAACACGTGCGAGAGGATGCATCCCGCAGGCTAGTCGAGCAAATACACGTGCGAGAGGATGCATCCCGCAGGCTAGTCGAGCAAAAACACGTGCGAGAGGATGCATCCCGCAGGCTAGTCGAGCAAAAACACGTGCGAGAGGATGCATCCCGCAGACTAGTCGAGTAAAAACACGTGCGAGAGGATGCATCCCGCAGACTAGTCGAGTAAAAACACGTGCGAGAGGATGCTTCCCGCAGGCTAGTCGAGTAAAAACACGTGCGAGAGGATGCATCCCGCAGGCTAGTCGAGTAAAAACACGTGCAAGAGGTTGCTTCCCGCAGGCTAGTCGAGTAAAAACACGTGCGAGAGGATGCATCCCGCAGGCTAGTCGAGTAAAAACACGTGCGAGAGGATGCGTCCCGCTGGCTAGTCGAGCAAAAACACGTGCGAGAGGATGCATCCCGCAGGCTAGTCGAGCAAAAACACGTGCTAGAGGATGCATCCCGCAGGCTAGTCGAGCAAATACACGTGCGAGAGGATGCATCCCGCAGGCTAGTCGAGCAAAAACACGTGCGAGAGGATGCATCCCGCAGGCTAGTCGAGCAAAAACACGTGCGAGAGGATGCATCCCGCAGACTAGTCGAGTAAAAACACGTGCGAGAGGATGCATCCCGCAGGCTAGTCGAGCAAAAACACGTGCGAGAGGATGCATCCCGCAGGCTAGTCGAGTAAAAACACGTGCGGGAGGATGCATCCCGCAGGCTAGTCGAGTAAAAACACGTGCGGGAGGATGCATCCCGCAGGCTAGTCGAGCAAAAACACGTGCGAGAGGATGCATCCCGCAGGCTAGTCGAGCAAAAACACGTGCGAGAGGATGCATCCCGCAGGCTAGTCGAGTAAAAACACGTGCGAGAGGATGCATCCTGCAGGCTAGTCGAGTAAAAACACGTGCGAGAGGATGCATCCCGCAGGCTAGTCGAGTAAAAACACGTGCGAGAGGATGCATCCCGCAGGCTAGTCGATTAAAAACACGTGCGAGGTTTTGTGGGATGCGCATGCGCAGGTTTTTTGGGATGCGCATGGCTAGTCGAGCAAAAACACGTGCAAAAGGATGCATTCCGCAGGGTAGTCGAGTAAAAACACGTGCGAGAGGATGCATCCCGCAGGCTAGTCGAGCAAATACACGTGCGAGAGGATGCATCCCGCAGGCTAGTCGAGCAAAAACACGTGCGAGAAGATGCATCCCGCAGGCTAGTCGAGTAAAAACACGTGCGAGAGGATGCATCCTGCAGGCTAGTCGAGTAAAAACTCGTGCGAGAGGATGCATCCCGCAGGCTAGTCAAGTAAAACACGTGCGAGAGGATGCATCCCGCAGGCTAGTCGAACACAAACACGTGCGAGAGGATGCATCCCGCAGGCTAGTCGAGCAAATACACGTGCGAGAGGATGCATCCCGCAGGCTAATCGAGCAAAGACACGTGCGAGAGGATGCATCCCGCAGGCTAGTCGAGCAAAAACACGAGCGAGAGGATGCATCCCGCAGACTAGTCGAGTAAAAACACGTGCGAGAGGTTGCTTCCCGCAGGCTAGTCGAGTAAAAACACGTGCGAGAGGATGCATCCCGCAGGCTAGTCGAGTAAAAACACGTGCGAGAGGATGCATCCCGCAGGCTAGTCGAGTAAAAACACGTGCGAGGTTTTGTGGGATGCGCATGCGCAGGTTTTTTGGTATGCGCATGCCTAGTCGAGCAAAATCACGTGCGAGAGGATGCATCCCGCAGGCTAGTCGAGCAAAAACACGTGCGAGAGGATGCATCCCGCAGGCTAGTCGAGTAAAAACACGTGCGAGAGGATGCATCCCGCAGGCTAGTCGAGTAAAAACACGTGCGAGAGGATGCATCCCGCAGGCTAGTCGAGTAAAAACACGTGCGAGGTTTTGTGGGATGCGCATGCGCAGGTTTTGTGGGATGCGCATGCGCAGGTTTTTTGGGATGCGCATGGCTAGTCGAGCAAAAACACGTGCGAGAGGATGCATCCCGCAGGCTAGTCGAGCAAAAACACGTGCGAGAGGATGCATCCCGCAGGCTAGTCGAGCAAAAACACGTGCGAGAGGATGCATCCCGCAGGCTAGTCGAGCAAAAACACGTGCGAGAGGATGCATCCCGCAGACTAGTCGAGTAAAAACACGTGCTAGAGGATGCTTCCCGCAGGCTAGTCGAGTAAAAACACGTGCGAGAGGATGCTTCCCGCAGGCTAGTCGAGTAAAAACACGTGCGAGAGGATGCATCCCGCAGGCTAGTCGAGTAAAAACACGTGCAAGAGGATGCATCCCGCAGGCTAGTCGAGCAAAAACACGTGCGAGAGGATGCATCCCGCAGGCTACTCGAATAAAAACACGTGCGAGAGGATGCATCCCGCAGGCTAGTCGAGTAAAAACACGTGCGAGAGGATGCTTCCCGCAGGCTAGTCGAGTAAAAACACGTGCGAGAGGATGCATCCCGCAGGCTAGTCGAGTAAAAACACGTGCGAGAGGATGCATCCCGCAGGCTAGTCGAGTAAAAACACGTGCGAGGTTTTGTGGGATGCGCATGCGCAGGTTATGTGGGATGCGCATGCGCAGGTTTTTTGGGATGCGCATGCCTAGTCGAGCAAAAACACGTGCGAGAGGATGCATCCCGCAGGCTAGTCGAGCAAAAACACGTGCGAGAGGATGCATCCCGCAGGCTAGTCGAGTAAAAACACGTGCGAGAGGATGCATCCCGCAGGCTAGTCGAGCAAAGACACGTGCGAGAGGATGCATCCCGCAGGCTAGTCGAACAAAAACACGTGCGAGAGGATGCATCCCGCAGGCTAGTCAAGTAAAAACACGTGCGAGAGGATGCATCCCGCAGGCTAGTCGAGCACAAACACGTGCTAGAGGATGCATCCCGCAGGCTAGTCGAGCAAATACACGTGCGAGAGGATGCATCCCGCAGGCTAGTCGAGTAAAAACACGTGCGAGAAGATGCATCCCGCAGGCTAGTCGAGTAAAAACACGTGCGAGGTTTTGTGGGATGCGTATGCGCAGGTTTTGTGGGATGCGCATGCGCAGGTTTTTTGAGATGCGCATGCGCAGGTTTATTGGGATGCGCATGGCTAGTCGAGCAAAAACACGTGCGAGAGGATGCATCCCGCAGGCTAGTCGAGCAAATACACGTGCGAGAGGATGCATCCCGCAGGCTAGTCGAGCAAAAACACGTGCGAGAGGATGCATCCCGCAGGCTAGTCGAGCAAAAACACGTGCGAGAGGATGCATCCCGCAGGCTAGTCAAGTAAAAACACGTGCGAGAGGATGCATCCCGCAGGCTAGTCGAGCACAAACACGTGCGAGAGGATGCATCCCGCAGGCTAGTCGAGCAAATACACGTGCGAGAGGATGCATCCCGCAGGCTAGTCGAGCAAAAACACGTGCGAGAGGATGCATCCCGCAGGCTAGTCGAGCAAAAACACGTGCGAGAGGATGCATCCCGCAGACTAGTCGAGTAAAAACACGTGCGAGAGGATGCTTCCCGCAGGCTAGTCGAGTAAAAACACGTGCGAGAGGATGCATCCCGCAGGCTAGTCGAGTAAAAACACGTGCGAGAGGATGCATCCCGCAGGCTAGTCGAGTAAAAACACGTGCGAGGTTTTGTGGGATGCGCATGCGCAGGTTTTGTGGGATGCGCATGTGCAGGTTTTTTGGGATGCGCATGCCTAGTCGATCAAAAACACGTGCGAGAGGATGCATCCCGCAGGCTAGTCGAGTAAAAACACGTGCGAGAGGATGCATCCCGCAGGCTAGTCGAGCAAAAACACGTGCGAGAGGATGCATCCCGCAGGCTAGTCGAGTAAAAACACGAGCGAGGTTTTGTGGGATGCGCATGCGCAGGTTTTGTGGGATGCGCATGCGCAGGTTTTTTGGGATGCGCATGCGCAGGTTTTGTGGGATGCGCATGCGCAGGTTTTTTGGGATGCGCATGCGCAGGTTTTTTGGGATGCGCATGCCTAGTCGAGTAAAAACACGTGCGAGAGGATGAATCCCGCAGGCTAGTCGAGTAAAAACACGTGCGAGAGGATGCATCCCGCCGACTAGTCGAGCAAATACACGTGCGAGAGGATGCATCCCGCAGGCTAGTCGAGCAAAAACACGTGCGAGAGGATGCATCCCGCAGGCTAGTCGAGCAAAAACACGTGCGAGAGGATGCATCCCGCAGGCTAGTCAAGTAAAAACACGTGCGAGAGGATGCATCCCGCAGGCTAGTCGAGCACAAACACGTGCGAGAGGATGCATCCCGCAGGCTAGTCGAGCAAATACACGTGCGAGAGGATGCATCCCGCAGGCTAGTCGAGCAAAAACACGTGCGAGAGGATGCATCCCGCAGGCTAGTCGAGCAAAAACACGTGCGAGAGGATGCATCCCGCAGACTAGTCGAGTAAAAACACGTGCGAGAGGATGCTTCCCGCAGGCTAGTCGAGTAAAAACACGTGCGAGAGGATGCATCCCGCAGGCTAGTCGAGTAAAAACACGTGCGAGAGGATGCATCCCGCAGGCTAGTCGAGTAAAAACACGTGCGAGGTTTTGTGGGATGCGCATGCGCAGGTTTTGTGGGATGCGCATGTGCAGGTTTTTTGGGATGCGCATGCCTAGTCGATCAAAAACACGTGCGAGAGGATGCTTCCCGCAGGCTAGTCGAGTAAAAACACGTGCGAGAGGATGCATCCCGCAGGCTAGTCGAGCAAAAACACGTGCGAGAGGATGCATCCCGCAGGCTAGTCGAGTAAAAACACGTGCGAGGTTTTGTGGGATGCGCATGCGCAGGTTTTGTGGGATGCGCATGCGCAGGTTTTTTGGGATGCGCATGCGCAGGTTTTGTGGGATGCGCATGCGCAGGTTTTTTGGGATGCGCATGCGCAGGTTTTTTGGGATGCGCATGCCTAGTCGAGTAAAAACACGTGCGAGAGGATGAATCCCGCAGGCTAGTCGAGTAAAAACACGTGCGAGAGGATGCATCCCGCCGACTAGTCGAGCAAAAACACGTGCGAGAGGATGCATCCCGCAGGCTAGTCGAGCAAAGACACGTGCGAGAGGATGCATCCCGCAGTCTAGTCGAGTAAAAACACGTGCGAGAACATGCATCCCGCAGGCTAGTCGAGTAAAAACACGTGCGAGGTATTGTGGGATGCGCATGCGCAGGTTTTGTGGGATGCGCATGCGCAGGTTTTTTGGGATGCGCATGCGCAGGTTTTTTGGGATGCGCATGACTAGTCGAGCAAAAACACGTGCGAGAGGATGCATCCCGCAGGGTAGTCGACTAAAAACACGTGCGAGAGGATGCATCCCGCAGGGTAGTCGAGTAAAAACACGTGCGAGAGGATGCATCCCGCAGGCTAGTCGAGCAAAAACACGTGCGAGAGGATGCATCCCGCAGGCTAGTCGAGCAAAAACACGTGCGAGAGGATGCATCCCGCAGGCTAGTCAAGTAAAAACACGTGCGAGAGGATGCATCCCGCAGGCTAGTCGAGCACAAACACGTGCGAGAGGATGCATCCCGCAGGCTAGTCGAGCAAATACACGTGCGAGAGGATGCATCCCGCAGGCTAGTCGAGCAAAAACACGTGCGAGAGGATGCATCCCGCAGGCTAGTCGAGCAAAAACACGTGCGAGAGGATGCATCCCGCAGACTAGTCGAGTAAAAACACGTGCGAGAGGATGCTTCCCGCAGGCTAGTCGAGTAAAAACACGTGCGAGAGGATGCATCCCGCAGGCTAGTCGAGTAAAAACACGTGCAAGAGGTTGCTTCCCGCAGGCTAGTCGAGTAAAAACACGTGCGAGAGGATGCATCCCGCAGGCTAGTCGAGTAAAAACACGTGCGAGAGGATGCGTCCCGCTGGCTAGTCGAGCAAAAACACGTGCGAGAGGATGCATCCCGCAGGCTAGTCGAGCAAAAACACGTGCTAGAGGATGCATCCCGCAGGCTAGTCGAGCAAATACACGTGCGAGAGGATGCATCCCGCAGGCTAGTCGAGTAAAAACACGTGCGAGAGGATGCATCCTGCAGGCTAGTCGAGTAAAAACACGTGCGAGAGGATGCATCCCGCAGGCTAGTCGAGTAAAAACACGTGCGAGAGGATGCATCCCGCAGGCTAGTCGAGTAAAAACACGTGCGAGGTTTTGTGGGATGCGCATGCGCAGGTTTTTTGGGATGCGCATGGCTAGTCGAGCAAAAACACGTGCAAAAGGATGCATTCCGCAGGGTAGTCGAGTAAAAACACGTGCGAGAGGATGCATCCCGCAGGCTAGTCGAGCAAAAACACGTGCGAGAGGATGCATCCCGCAGGCTAGTCGAGTAAAAACACGTGCGAGAGGATGCATCCTGCAGGCTAGTCGAGTAAAAACACGTGCGAGAGGATGCATCCCGCAGGCTAGTCGAGTAAAAACACGTGCGAGAGGATGCATCCCGCAGGCTAGTCGAGTAAAAACACGTGCGAGGTTTTGTGGGATGCGCATGCGCAGGTTTTTTGGGATGCGCATGGCTAGTCGAGCAAAAACACGTGCAAAAGGATGCATTCCGCAGGGTAGTCGAGTAAAAACACGTGCGAGAGGATGCATCCCGCAGGCTAGTCGAGCAAATACACGTGCGAGAGGATGCATCCCGCAGGCTAGTCGAGCAAAAACACGTGCGAGAAGATGCATCCCGCAGGCTAGTCGAGTAAAAACACGTGCAAGAGGATGCATCCTGCAGGCTAGTCGAGTAAAAACTCGTGCGAGAGGATGCATCCCGCAGGCTAGTCAAGTAAAACACGTGCGAGAGGATGCATCCCGCAGGCTAGTCGAACACAAACACGTGCGAGAGGATGCATCCCGCAGGCTAGTCGAGCAAATACACGTGCGAGAGGATGCATCCCGCAGGCTAATCGAGCAAAAACACGTGCGAGAGGATGCATCCCGCAGGCTAGTCGAGCAAAAACACGAGCGAGAGGATGCATCCCGCAGACTAGTCGAGTAAAAACACGTGCGAGAGGTTGCTTCCCGCAGGCTAGTCGAGTAAAAACACGTGCGAGAGGATGCATCCCGCAGGCTAGTCGAGTAAAAACACGTGCGAGAGGATGCATCCCGCAGGCTAGTCGAGTAAAAACACGTGCGAGGTTTTGTGGGATGCGCATGCGCAGGTTTTGTGGGATGCGCATGCG
This sequence comes from Lasioglossum baleicum, assembly GCF_051020765.1. Classification (NCBI taxonomy): domain Eukaryota; kingdom Metazoa; phylum Arthropoda; class Insecta; order Hymenoptera; family Halictidae; genus Lasioglossum; species Lasioglossum baleicum. Next base: position 52,110 of record NW_027469740.1, on the reverse strand, counting down.
CAGGTTTTTTGGTATGCGCATGCCTAGTCGAGCAAAAACACGTGCGAGAGGATGCATCCCGCAGGCTAGTCGAGCAAAAACACGTGCGAGAGGATGCATCCCGCAGGCTAGTCGAGTAAAAACACGTGCGAGAGGATGCATCCCGCAGGCTAGTCGAGTAAAAACACGTGCGAGAGGATGCATCCCGCAGGCTAGTCGAGTAAAAACACGTGCGAGGTTTTGTGGGATGCGCATGCGCAGGTTTTGTGGGATGCGCATGCGCAGGTTTTTTGGGATGCGCATGGCTAGTCGAGCAAAAACACGTGCGAGAGGATGCATCCCGCAGGCTAGTCGAGCAAAAACACGTGCGAGAGGATGCATCCCGCAGGCTAGTCGAGCAAAAACACGTGCGAGAGGATGCATCCCGCAGACTAGTCGAGTAAAAACACGTGCTAGAGGATGCTTCCCGCAGGCTAGTCGAGTAAAAACACGTGCGAGAGGATGCTTCCCGCAGGCTAGTCGAGTAAAAACACGTGCGAGAGGATGCATCCCGCAGGCTAGTCGAGTAAAAACACGTGCAAGAGGATGCATCCCGCAGGCTAGTCGAACACAAACACGTGCGAGAGGATGCATCCCGCAGGCTAGTCGAGCAAATACACGTGCGAGAGGATGCATCCCGCAGGCTAATCGAGCAAAAACACGTGCGAGAGGATGCATCCCGCAGGCTAGTCGAGCAAAAACACGTGCGAGAGGATGCATCCCGCAGACTAGTCGAGTAAAAACACGTGCGAGAGGATGCTTCCCGCAGGCTAGTCGAGTAAAAACACGTGCGAGAGGATGCATCCCGCAGGCTAGTCGAGTAAAAACACGTGCAAGAGGTTGCTTCCCGCAGGCTAGTCGAGTAAAAACACGTGCGAGAGGATGCATCCCGCAGGCTAGTCGAGTAAAAACACGTGCGAGAGGATGCGTCCCGCTGGCTAGTCGAGCAAAAACACGTGCGAGAGGATGCATCCCGCAGGCTAGTCGAGCAAAAACACGTGCTAGAGGATGCATCCCGCAGGCTAGTCGAGCAAATACACGTGCGAGAGGATGCATCCCGCAGGCTAGTCGAGCAAAAACACGTGCGAGAGGATGCATCCCGCAGGCTAGTCGAGCAAAAACACGTGCGAGAGGATGCATCCCGCAGACTAGTCGAGTAAAAACACGTGCGAGAGGATGCATCCCGCAGGCTAGTCGAGCAAAAACACGTGCGAGAGGATGCATCCCGCAGGCTAGTCGAGTAAAAACACGTGCGGGAGGATGCATCCCGCAGGCTAGTCGAGTAAAAACACGTGCGAGAGGATGCATCCCGCAGGCTAGTCGAGCAAAAACACGTGCGAGAGGATGCATCCCGCAGGCTAGTCGAGTAAAAACACGTGCGAGAGGATGAATCCCGCAGGCTAGTCGAGTAAAAACACGTGCGAGAGGATGCATCCCGCAGGCTAGTCGAGCAAAAACACGTGCGAGAGGATGCATCCCGCAGGCTAGTCGAGTAAAAACACGTGCGAGAGGATGCATCCTGCAGGCTAGTCGAGTAAAAACACGTGCGAGAGGATGCATCCCGCAGGCTAGTCGAGTAAAAACACGTGCGAGAGGATGCATCCCGCATGCTAGTCGAGTAAAAACACGTGCGAGGTTTTGTGGGATGCGCATGCGCAGGTTTTTTGGGATGCGCATGGCTAGTCGAGCAAAAACACGTGCAAAAGGATGCATTCCGCAGGGTAGTCGAGTAAAAACACGTGCGAGAGGATGCATCCCGCAGGCTAGTCGAGCAAATACACGTGCGAGAGGATGCATCCCGCAGGCTAGTCGAGCAAAAACACGTGCGAGAAGATGCATCCCGCAGGCTAGTCGAGTAAAAACACGTGCGAGAGGATGCATCCTGCAGGCTAGTCGAGTAAAAACTCGTGCGAGAGGATGCATCCCGCAGGCTAGTCAAGTAAAACACGTGCGAGAGGATGCATCCCGCAGGCTAGTCGAACACAAACACGTGCGAGAGGATGCATCCCGCAGGCTAGTCGAGCAAATACACGTGCGAGAGGATGCATCCCGCAGGCTAATCGAGCAGAAACACGTGCGAGAGGATGCATCCCGCAGGCTAGTCGAGCAAAAACACGAGCGAGAGGATGCATCCCGCAGGCTAGTCGAGCAAAAACACGTGCGAGAAGATGCATCCCGCAGGCTAGTCGAGTAAAAACACGTGCGAGAGGATGCATCCTGCAGGCTAGTCGAGTAAAAACTCGTGCGAGAGGATGCATCCCGCAGGCTAGTCAAGTAAAACACGTGCGAGAGGATGCATCCCGCAGGCTAGTCGAACACAAACACGTGCGAGAGGATGCATCCCGCAGGCTAGTCGAGCAAATACACGTGCGAGAGGATGCATCCCGCAGGCTAATCGAGCAAAGACACGTGCGAGAGGATGCATCCCGCAGGCTAGTCGAGCAAAAACACGAGCGAGAGGATGCATCCCGCAGACTAGTCGAGTAAAAACACGTGCGAGAGGTTGCTTCCCGCAGGCTAGTCGAGTAAAAACACGTGCGAGAGGATGCATCCCGCAGGCTAGTCGAGTAAAAACACGTGCGAGAGGATGCATCCCGCAGGCTAGTCGAGTAAAAACACGTGCGAGGTTTTGTGGGATGCGCATGCGCAGGTTTTTTGGTATGCGCATGCCTAGTCGAGCAAAATCACGTGCGAGAGGATGCATCCCGCAGGCTAGTCGAGCAAAAACACGTGCGAGAGGAGGCATCCCGCAGGCTAGTCGAGTAAAAACACGTGCGAGAGGATGCATCCCGCAGGCTAGTCGAGTAAAAACACGTGCGAGAGGATGCATCCCGCAGGCTAGTCGAGTAAAAACACGTGCGAGGTTTTGTGGGATGCGCATGCGCAGGTTTTGTGGGATGCGCATGCGCAGGTTTTTTGGGATGCGCATGGCTAGTCGAGCAAAAACACGTGCGAGAGGATGCATCCCGCAGGCTAGTCGAGCAAAAACACGTGCGAGAGGATGCATCCCGCAGGCTAGTCGAGCAAAAACACGTGCGAGAGGATGCATCCCGCAGGCTAGTCGAGCAAAAACACGTGCGAGAGGATGCATCCCGCAGGCTAGTCGAGCAAAAACACGTGCGAGAGGATGCATCCCGCAGACTAGTCGAGTAAAAACACGTGCTAGAGGATGCTTCCCGCAGGCTAGTCGAGTAAAAACACGTGCGAGAGGATGCTTCCCGCAGGCTAGTCGAGTAAAAACACGTGCGAGAGGATGCATCCCGCAGGCTAGTCGAGTAAAAACACGTGCAAGAGGATGCATCCCGCAGGCTAGTCGAGCAAAAACACGTGCGAGAGGATGCATCCCGCAGGCTACTCGAATAAAAACACGTGCGAGAGGATGCATCCCGCAGGCTAGTCGAGTAAAAACACGTGCGAGAGGATGCTTCCCGCAGGCTAGTCGAGTAAAAACACGTGCGAGAGGATGCATCCCGCAGGCTAGTCGAGTAAAAACACGTGCGAGAGGATGCATCCCGCAGGCTAGTCGAGTAAAAACACGTGCGAGGTTTTGTGGGATGCGCATGCGCAGGTTATGTGGGATGCGCATGCGCAGGTTTTTTGGGATGCGCATGCCTAGTCGAGCAAAAACACGTGCGAGAGGATGCATCCCGCAGGCTAGTCGAGCAAAAACACGTGCGAGAGGATGCATCCCGCAGGCTAGTCGAGTAAAAACACGTGCGAGAGGATGCATCCCGCAGGCTAGTCGAGCAAAGACACGTGCGAGAGGATGCATCCCGCAGGCTAGTCGAACAAAAACACGTGCGAGAGGATGCATCCCGCAGGCTAGTCAAGTAAAAACACGTGCGAGAGGATGCATCCCGCAGGCTAGTCGAGCACAAACACGTGCTAGAGGATGCATCCCGCAGGCTAGTCGAGCAAATACACGTGCGAGAGGATGCATCCCGCAGGCTAGTCGAGTAAAAACACGTGCGAGAAGATGCATCCCGCAGGCTAGTCGAGTAAAAACACGTGCGAGGTTTTGTGGGATGCGTATGCGCAGGTTTTGTGGGATGCGCATGCGCAGGTTTTTTGAGATGCGCATGCGCAGGTTTATTGGGATGCGCATGGCTAGTCGAGCAAAAACACGTGCGAGAGGATGCATCCCGCAGGCTAGTCGAGCAAATACACGTGCGAGAGGATGCATCCCGCAGGCTAGTCGAGCAAAAACACGTGCGAGAGGATGCATCCCGCAGGCTAGTCGAGCAAAAACACGTGCGAGAGGATGCATCCCGCAGGCTAGTCAAGTAAAAACACGTGCGAGAGGATGCATCCCGCAGGCTAGTCGAGCACAAACACGTGCGAGAGGATGCATCCCGCAGGCTAGTCGAGCAAATACACGTGCGAGAGGATGCATCTCGCAGGCTAGTCGAGCAAAAACACGTGCGAGAGGATGCATCCCGCAGGCTAGTCGAGCAAAAACACGTGCGAGAGGATGCATCCCGCAGACTAGTCGAGTAAAAACACGTGCGAGAGGATGCTTCCCGCAGGCTAGTCGAGTAAAAACACGTGCGAGAGGATGCATCCCGCAGGCTAGTCGAGTAAAAACACGTGCGAGAGGATGCATCCCGCAGGCTAGTCGAGTAAAAACACGTGCGAGGTTTTGTGGGATGCGCATGCGCAGGTTTTGTGGGATGCGCATGTGCAGGTTTTTTGGGATGCGCATGCCTAGTCGATCAAAAACACGTGCGAGAGGATGCATCCCGCAGGCTAGTCGAGTAAAAACACGTGCGAGAGGATGCATCCCGCAGGCTAGTCGAGCAAAAACACGTGCGAGAGGATGCATCCCGCAGGCTAGTCGAGTAAAAACACGTGCGAGGTTTTGTGGGATGCGCATGCGCAGGTTTTGTGGGATGCGCATGCGCAGGTTTTTTGGGATGCGCATGCGCAGGTTTTGTGGGATGCGCATGCGCAGGTTTTTTGGGATGCGCATGCGCAGGTTTTTTGGGATGCGCATGCCTAGTCGAGTAAAAACACGTGCGAGAGGATGAATCCCGCAGGCTAGTCGAGTAAAAACACGTGCGAGAGGATGCATCCCGCCGACTAGTCGAGCAAATACACGTGCGAGAGGATGCATCCCGCAGGCTAGTCGAGCAAAAACACGTGCGAGAGGATGCATCCCGCAGGCTAGTCGAGCAAAAACACGTGCGAGAGGATGCATCCCGCAGGCTAGTCAAGTAAAAACACGTGCGAGAGGATGCATCCCGCAGGCTAGTCGAGCACAAACACGTGCGAGAGGATGCATCCCGCAGGCTAGTCGAGCAAATACACGTGCGAGAGGATGCATCCCGCAGGCTAGTCGAGCAAAAACACGTGCGAGAGGATGCATCCCGCAGGCTAGTCGAGCAAAAACACGTGCGAGAGGATGCATCCCGCAGGCTAGTCGAGTAAAAACACGTGCGAGAGGATGCATCCCGCAGGCTAGTCGAGTAAAAACACGTGCGAGGTTTTGTGGGATGCGCATGCGCAGGTTTTGTGGGATGCGCATGTGCAGGTTTTTTGGGATGCGCATGCCTAGTCGATCAAAAACACGTGCGAGAGGATGCATCCCGCAGGCTAGTCGAGTAAAAACACGTGCGAGAGGATGCATCCCGCAGGCTAGTCGAGCAAAAACACGTGCGAGAGGATGCATCCCGCAGGCTAGTCGAGTAAAAACACGTGCGAGGTTTTGTGGGATGCGCATGCGCAGGTTTTGTGGGATGCGCATGCGCAGGTTTTTTGGGATGCGCATGCGCAGGTTTTGTGGGATGCGCATGCGCAGGTTTTTTGGGATGCGCATGCGCAGGTTTTTTGGGATGCGCATGCCTAGTCGAGTAAAAACACGTGCGAGAGGATGAATCCCGCAGGCTAGTCGAGTAAAAACACGTGCGAGAGGATGCATCCCGCCGACTAGTCGAGCAAATACACGTGCGAGAGGATGCATCCCGCAGGCTAGTCGAGCAAAAACACGTGCGAGAGGATGCATCCCGCAGGCTAGTCGAGCAAAAACACGTGCGAGAGGATGCATCCCGCAGGCTAGTCAAGTAAAAACACGTGCGAGAGGATGCATCCCGCAGGCTAGTCGAGCACAAACACGTGCGAGAGGATGCATCCCGCAGGCTAGTCGAGCAAATACACGTGCGAGAGGATGCATCCCGCAGGCTAGTCGAGCAAAAACACGTGCGAGAGGATGCATCCCGCAGGCTAGTCGAGCAAAAACACGTGCGAGAGGATGCATCCCGCAGACTAGTCGAGTAAAAACACGTGCGAGAGGATGCTTCCCGCAGGCTAGTCGAGTAAAAACACGTGCGAGAGGATGCTTCCCGCAGGCTAGTCGAGTAAAAACACGTGCGAGAGGATGCATCCCGCAGGCTAGTCGAGTAAAAACACGTGCGAGGTTTTGTGGGATGCGCATGCGCAGGTTTTGTGGGATGCGCATGTGCAGGTTTTTTGGGATGCGCATGCCTAGTCGATCAAAAACACGTGCGAGAGGATGCATCCCGCAGGCTAGTCGAGTAAAAACACGTGCGAGAGGATGCATCCCGCAGGCTAGTCGAGCAAAAACACGTGCGAGAGGATGCATCCCGCAGGCTAGTCGAGTAAAAACACGTGCGAGGTTTTGTGGGATGCGCATGCGCAGGTTTTGTGGGATGCGCATGCGCAGGTTTTTTGGGATGCGCATGCGCAGGTTTTGTGGGATGCGCATGCGCAGGTTTTTTGGGATGCGCATGCGCAGGTTTTTTGGGATGCGCATGCCTAGTCGAGTAAAAACACGTGCGAGAGGATGAATCCCGCAGGCTAGTCGAGTAAAAACACGTGCGAGAGGATGCATCCCGCCGACTAGTCGAGCAAAAACACGTGCGAGAGGATGCATCCCGCAGGCTAGTCGAGCAAAGACACGTGCGAGAGGATGCATCCCGCAGTCTAGTCGAGTAAAAACACGTGCGAGAACATGCATCCCGCAGGCTAGTCGAGTAAAAACACGTGCGAGGTATTGTGGGATGCGCATGCGCAGGTTTTGTGGGATGCGCATGCGCAGGTTTTTTGGGATGCGCATGCGCAGGTTTTTTGGGATGCGCATGACTAGTCGAGCAAAAACACGTGCGAGAGGATGCATCCCGCAGGGTAGTCGACTAAAAACACGTGCGAGAGGATGCATCCCGCAGGGTAGTCGAGTAAAAACACGTGCGAGAGGATGCATCCCGCAGGCTAGTCGAGCAAAAACACGTGCGAGAGGATGCATCCCGCAGGCTAGTCGAGCAAAAACACGTGCGAGAGGATGCATCCCGCAGGCTAGTCAAGTAAAAACACGTGCGAGAGGATGCATCCCGCAGGCTAGTCGAGCACAAACACGTGCGAGAGGATGCATCCCGCAGGCTAGTCGAGCAAATACACGTGCGAGAGGATGCATCCCGCAGGCTAGTCGAGCAAAAACACGTGCGAGAGGATGCATCCCGCAGGCTAGTCGAGCAAAAACACGTGCGAGAGGATGCATCCCGCAGTCTAGTCGAGTAAAAACACGTGCGAGAGGATGCTTCCCGCAGGCTAGTCGAGTAAAAACACGTGCGAGAGGATGCATCCCGCAGGCTAGTCGAGTAAAAACACGTGCAAGAGGTTGCTTCCCGCAGGCTAGTCGAGTAAAAACACGTGCGAGAGGATGCATCCCGCAGGCTAGTCGAGTAAAAACACGTGCGAGAGGATGCGTCCCGCTGGCTAGTCGAGCAAAAACACGTGCGAGAGGATGCATCCCGCAGACTAGTCGAGCAAAAACACGTGCTAGAGGATGCATCCCGCAGGCTAGTCGAGCAAATACACGTGCGAGAGGATGCATCCCGCAGGCTAGTCGAGCAAAAACACGTGCGAGAGGATGCATCCCGCAGGCTAGTCGAGCAAAAACACGTGCGAGAGGATGCATCCCGCAGACTAGTCGAGTAAAAACACGTGCGAGAGGATGCATCCCGCAGGCTAGTCGAGCAAAAACACGTGCGAGAGGATGCATCCCGCAGACTAGTCGAGTAAAAACACGTGCGAGAGGATGCATCCCGCAGGCTAGTCGAGCAAAAACACGTGCGAGAGGATGCATCCCGCAGGCTAGTCGAGCAAAAACACGTGCGAGAGGATGCATCCCGCAGGCTAGTCGAGTAAAAACACGTGCGAGAGGATGAATCCCGCAGGCTAGTCGAGTAAAAACACGTGCGAGAGGATGCATCCCGCAGGCTAGTCGAGCAAAAACACGTGCGAGAGGATGCATCCCGCAGGCTAGTCGAGTAAAAACACGTGCGAGAGGATGCATCCTGCAGGCTAGTCGAGTAAAAACACGTGCGAGAGGATGCATCCCGCAGGCTAGTCGAGTAAAAACACGTGCGAGAGGATGCATCCCGCAGGCTAGTCGAGTAAAAACACGTGCGAGGTTTTGTGGGATGCGCATGCGCAGGTTTTTTGGGATGCGCATGGCTAGTCGAGCAAAAACACGTGCAAAAGGATGCATTCCGCAGGGTAGTCGAGTAAAAACACGTGCGAGAGGATGCATCCCGCAGGCTAGTCGAGCAAATACACGTGCGAGAGGATGCATCCCGCAGGCTAGTCGAGCAAAAACACGTGCGAGAAGATGCATCCCGCAGGCTAGTCGAGTAAAAACACGTGCGAGAGGATGCATCCTGCAGGCTAGTCGAGTAAAAACTCGTGCGAGAGGATGCATCCCGCAGGCTAGTCAAGTAAAACACGTGCGAGAGGATGCATCCCGCAGGCTAGTCGAACACAAACACGTGCGAGAGGATGCATCCCGCAGGCTAGTCGAGCAAATACACGTGCGAGAGGATGCATCCCGCAGGCTAATCGAGCAAAAACACGTGCGAGAGGATGCATCCCGCAGGCTAGTCGAGCAAAAACACGAGCGAGAGGATGCATCCCGCAGACTAGTCGAGTAAAAACACGTGCGAGAGGTTGCTTCCCGCAGGCTAGTCGAGTAAAAACACGTGCGAGAGGATGCATCCCACAGGCTAGTCGAGTAAAAACACGTGCGAGAGGATGCATCCCGCAGGCTAGTCGAGTAAAAACACGTGCGAGGTTTTGTGGGATGCGCATGCGCAGGTTTTGTGGGATGCGCATGCGCAGGTTTTTTGGTATGCGCATGCCTAGTCGAGCAAAAACACGTGCGAGAGGATGCATCCCGCAGGCTAGTCGAGCAAAAACACGTGCGAGAGGATGCATCCCGCAGGCTAGTCGAGTAAAAACACGTGCGAGAGGATGCATCCCGCAGGCTAGTCGAGTAAAAACACGTGCGAGAGGATGCATCCCGCAGGCTAGTCGAGTAAAAACACGTGCGAGGTTTTGTGGGATGCGCATGCGCAGGTTTTGTGGGATGCGCATGCGCAGGTTTTTTGGGATGCGCATGGCTAGTCGAGCAAAAACACGTGCGAGAGGATGCATCCCGCAGGCTAGTCGAGCAAAAACACGTGCGAGAGGATGCATCCCGCAGGCTAGTCGAGCAAAAACACGTGCGAGAGGATGCATCCCGCAGACTAGTCGAGTAAAAACACGTGCTAGAGGATGCTTCCCGCAGGCTAGTCGAGTAAAAACACGTGCGAGAGGATGCTTCCCGCAGGCTAGTCGAGTAAAAACACGTGCGAGAGGATGCATCCCGCAGGCTAGTCGAGTAAAAACACGTGCAAGAGGATGCATCCCGCAGGCTAGTCGAACACAAACACGTGCGAGAGGATGCATCCCGCAGGCTAGTCGAGCAAATACACGTGCGAGAGGATGCATCCCGCAGGCTAATCGAGCAAAAACACGTGCGAGAGGATGCATCCCGCAGGCTAGTCGAGCAAAAACACGTGCGAGAGGATGCATCCCGCAGACTAGTCGAGTAAAAACACGTGCGAGAGGATGCTTCCCGCAGGCTAGTCGAGTAAAAACACGTGCGAGAGGATGCATCCCGCAGGCTAGTCGAGTAAAAACACGTGCAAGAGGTTGCTTCCCGCAGGCTAGTCGAGTAAAAACACGTGCGAGAGGATGCATCCCGCAGGCTAGTCGAGTAAAAACACGTGCGAGAGGATGCGTCCCGCTGGCTAGTCGAGCAAAAACACGTGCGAGAGGATGCATCCCGCAGGCTAGTCGAGCAAAAACACGTGCTAGAGGATGCATCCCGCAGGCTAGTCGAGCAAAAACACGTGCGAGAGGATGCATCCCGCAGGCTAGTCGAGCAAAAACACGTGCGAGAGGATGCATCCCGCAGGCTAGTCGAGTAAAAACACGTGCGAGAGGATGAATCCCGCAGGCTAGTCGAGTAAAAACACGTGCGAGAGGATGCATCCCGCAGGCTAGTCGAGCAAAAACACGTGCGAGAGGATGCATCCCGCAGGCTAGTCGAGTAAAAACACGTGCGAGAGGATGCATCCTGCAGGCTAGTCGAGTAAAAACACGTGCGAGAGGATGCATCCCGCAGGCTAGTCGAGTAAAAACACGTGCGAGAGGATGCATCCCGCAGGCTAGTCGAGTAAAAACACGTGCGAGGTTTTGTGGGATGCGCATGCGCAGGTTTTTTGGGATGCGCATGGCTAGTCGAGCAAAAACACGTGCAAAAGGATGCATTCCGCAGGGTAGTCGAGTAAAAACACGTGCGAGAGGATGCATCCCGCAGGCTAGTCGAGCAAATACACGTGCGAGAGGATGCATCCCGCAGGCTAGTCGAGCAAAAACACGTGCGAGAAGATGCATCCCGCAGGCTAGTCGAGTAAAAACACGTGCGAGAGGATGCATCCTGCAGGCTAGTCGAGTAAAAACTCGTGCGAGAGGATGCATCCCGCAGGCTAGTCAAGTAAAACACGTGCGAGAGGATGCATCCCGCAGGCTAGTCGAACACAAACACGTGCGAGAGGATGCATCCCGCAGGCTAGTCGAGCAAATACACGTGCGAGAGGATGCATCCCGCAGGCTAATCGAGCAAAAACACGTGCGAGAGGATGCATCCCGCAGGCTAGTCGAGCAAAAACACGAGCGAGAGGATGCATCCCGCAGACTAGTCGAGTAAAAACACGTGCGAGAGGTTGCTTCCCGCAGGCTAGTCGAGTAAAAACACGTGCGAGAGGATGCATCCCACAGGCTAGTCGAGTAAAAACACGTGCGAGAGGATGCATCCCGCAGGCTAGTCGAGTAAAAACACGTGCGAGGTTTTGTGGGATGCGCATGCGCAGGTTTTGTGGGATGCGCATGCGCAGGTTTTTTGGTATGCGCATGCCTAGTCGAGCAAAAACACGTGCGAGAGGATGCATCCCGCAGGCTAGTCGAGCAAAAACACGTGCGAGAGGATGCATCCCGCAGGCTAGTCGAGTAAAAACACGTGCGAGAGGATGCATCCCGCAGGCTAGTCGAGTAAAAACACGTGCGAGAGGATGCATCCCGCAGGCTAGTCGAGTAAAAACACGTGCGAGGTTTTGTGGGATGCGCATGCGCAGGTTTTGTGGGATGCGCATGCGCAGGTTTTTTGGGATGCGCATGGCTAGTCGAGCAAAAACACGTGCGAGAGGATGCATCCCGCAGGCTAGTCGAGCAAAAACACGTGCGAGAGGATGCATCCCGCAGGCTAGTCGAGCAAAAACACGTGCGAGAGGATGCATCCCGCAGACTAGTCGAGTAAAAACACGTGCTAGAGGATGCTTCCCGCAGGCTAGTCGAGTAAAAACACGTGCGAGAGGATGCTTCCCGCAGGCTAGTCGAGTAAAAACACGTGCGAGAGGATGCATCCCGCAGGCTAGTCGAGTAAAAACACGTGCAAGAGGATGCATCCCGCAGGCTAGTCGAACACAAACACGTGCGAGAGGATGCATCCCGCAGGCTAGTCGAGCAAATACACGTGCGAGAGGATGCATCCCGCAGGCTAATCGAGCAAAAACACGTGCGAGAGGATGCATCCCGCAGGCTAGTCGAGCAAAAACACGTGCGAGAGGATGCATCCCGCAGACTAGTCGAGTAAAAACACGTGCGAGAGGATGCTTCCCGCAGGCTAGTCGAGTAAAAACACGTGCGAGAGGATGCATCCCGCAGGCTAGTCGAGTAAAAACACGTGCAAGAGGTTGCTTCCCGCAGGCTAGTCGAGTAAAAACACGTGCGAGAGGATGCATCCCGCAGGCTAGTCGAGTAAAAACACGTGCGAGAGGATGCGTCCCGCTGGCTAGTCGAGCAAAAACACGTGCGAGAGGATGCATCCCGCAGGCTAGTCGAGCAAAAACACGTGCTAGAGGATGCATCCCGCAGGCTAGTCGAGCAAATACACGTGCGAGAGGATACATCCCGCAGGCTAGTCGAGCAAAAACACGTGCGAGAGGATGCATCCCGCAGGCTAGTCGAGCAAAAACACGTGCGAGAGGATGCATCCCGCAGACTAGTCGAGTAAAAACACGTGCGAGAGGATGCATCCCGCAGGCTAGTCGAGCAAAAACACGTGCGAGAGGATGCATCCCGCAGGCTAGTCGAGTAAAAACACGTGCGGGAGGATGCATCCCGCAGGCTAGTCGAGTAAAAACACGTGCGAGAGGATGCATCCCGCAGGCTAGTCGAGCAAAAACACGTGCGAGAGGATGCATCCCGCAGGCTAGTCGAGTAAAAACACGTGCGAGAGGATGAATCCCGCAGGCTAGTCGAGTAAAAACACGTGCGAGAGGATGCATCCCGCAGGCTAGTCGAGCAAAAACACGTGCGAGAGGATGCATCCCGCAGGCTAGTCGAGTAAAAACACGTGCGAGAGGATGCATCCTGCAGGCTAGTCGAGTAAAAACACGTGCGAGAGGATGCATCCCGCAGGCTAGTCGAGTAAAAACACGTGCGAGAGGATGCATCCCGCAGGCTAGTCGAGTAAAAACACGTGCGAGGTTTTGTGGGATGCGCATGCGCAGGTTTTTTGGGATGCGCATGGCTAGTCGAGCAAAAACACGTGCAAAAGGATGCATTCCGCAGGGTAGTCGAGTAAAAACACGTGCGAGAGGATGCATCCCGCAGGCTAGTCGAGCAAATACACGTGCGAGAGGATGCATCCCGCAGGCTAGTCGAGCAAAAACACGTGCGAGAAGATGCATCCCGCAGGCTAGTCGAGTAAAAACACGTGCGAGAGGATGCATCCTGCAGGCTAGTCGAGTAAAAACTCGTGCGAGAGGATGCATCCCGCAGGCTAGTCAAGTAAAACACGTGCGAGAGGATGCATCCCGCAGGCTAGTCGAACACAAACACGTGCGAGAGGATGCATCCCGCAGGCTAGTCGAGCAAAAACACGTGCGAGAGGATGCATCCCGCAGGCTAGTCGAGCAAAAACACGTGCGAGAGGATGCATCCCGCAGGCTAGTCAAGTAAAAACACGTGCGAGAGGATGCATCCCGCAGGCTAGTCGAGCACAAACACGTGCGAGAGGATGCATCCCGCAGGCTAGTCGAGCAAATACACGTGCGAGAGGATGCATCCCGCAGGCTAGTCGAGCAAAAACACGTGCGAGGGGATGCATCCCGCAGGCTAGTCGAGCAAAAACACGTGCGAGAGGATGCATCCCGCAGACTAGTCGAGTAAAAACACGTGCGAGAGGATGCTTCCCGCAGGCTAGTCGAGTAAAAACACGTGCGAGAGGATGCATCCCGCAGGCTAGTCGAGTAAAAACACGTGCAAGAGGTTGCTTCCCGCAGGCTAGTCGAGTAAAAACACGTGCGAGAGGATGCATCCCGCAGGCTAGTCGAGTAAAAACACGTGCGAGAGGATGCGTCCCGCTGGCTAGTCGAGCAAAAACACGTGCGAGAGGATGCATCCCGCAGGCTAGTCGAGCAAAAACACGTGCTAGAGGATGCATCCCGCAGGCTAGTCGAGCAAATACACGTGCGAGAGGATGCATCCCGCAGGCTAGTCGAGCAAAAACACGTGCGAGAGGATGCATCCCGCAGGCTAGTCGAGCAAAAACACGTGCGAGAGGATGCATCCCGCAGACTAGTCGAGTAAAAACACGTGCGAGAGGATGCATCCCGCAGGCTAGTCGAGCAAAAACACGTGCGAGAGGATGCATCCCGCAGGCTAGTCGAGTAAAAACACGTGCGGGAGGATGCATCCCGCAGGCTAGTCGAACACAAACACGTGCGAGAGGATGCATCCCGCAGGCTAGTCGAGCAAAAACACGTGCGAGAGGATGCATCCCGCAGGCTAGTCGAGCAAAAACACGTGCGAGAGGATGCATCCCGCAGGCTAGTCAAGTAAAAACACGTGCGAGAGGATGCATCCCGCAGGCTAGTCGAGCACAAACACGTGCGAGAGGATGCATCCCGCAGGCTAGTCGAGCAAATACACGTGCGAGAGGATGCAATCCCGCGGCTAGTCGAGCAAAAACACGTGCGAGAGGATGCATCCCGCAGGCTAGTCGAGCAAAAACACGTGCGAGAGGATGCATCCCGCAGACTAGTCGAGTAAAAACACGTGCGAGAGGATGCTTCCCGCAGGCTAGTCGAGTAAAAACACGTGCGAGAGGATGCATCCCGCAGGCTAGTCGAGTAAAAACACGTGCAAGAGGTTGCTTCCCGCAGGCTAGTCGAGTAAAAACACGTGCGAGAGGATGCATCCCGCAGGCTAGTCGAGTAAAAACACGTGCGAGAGGATGCGTCCCGCTGGCTAGTCGAGCAAAAACACGTGCGAGAGGATGCATCCCGCAGGCTAGTCGAGCAAAAACACGTGCTAGAGGATGCATCCCGCAGGCTAGTCGAGCAAATACACGTGCGAGAGGATGCATCCCGCAGGCTAGTCGAGCAAAAACACGTGCGAGAGGATGCATCCCGCAGGCTAGTCGAGCAAAAACACGTGCGAGAGGATGCATCCCGCAGACTAGTCGAGTAAAAACACGTGCGAGAGGATGCATCCCGCAGGCTAGTCGAGCAAAAACACGTGCGAGAGGATGCATCCCGCAGGCTAGTCGAGTAAAAACACGTGCGGGAGGATGCATCCCGCAGGCTAGTCGAGTAAAAACACGTGCGAGAGGATGCATCCCGCAGGCTAGTCGAGCAAAAACACGTGCGAGAGGATGCATCCCGCAGGCTAGTCGAGTAAAAACACGTGCGAGAGGATGAATCCCGCAGGCTAGTCGAGTAAAAACACGTGCGAGAGGATGCATCCCGCAGGCTAGTCGAGCAAAAACACGTGCGAGAGGATGCATCCCGCAGGCTAGTCGAGTAAAAACACGTGCGAGAGGATGCATCCTGCAGGCTAGTCGAGTAAAAACACGTGCGAGAGGATGCATCCCGCAGGCTAGTCGAGTAAAAACACGTGCGAGAGGATGCATCCCGCAGGCTAGTCGAGTAAAAACACGTGCGAGGTTTTGTGGGATGCGCATGCGCAGGTTTTTTGGGATGCGCATGGCTAGTCGAGCAAAAACACGTGCAAAAGGATGCATTCCGCAGGGTAGTCGAGTAAAAACACGTGCGAGAGGATGCATCCCGCAGGCTAGTCGAGCAAATACACGTGCGAGAGGATGCATCCCGCAGGCTAGTCGAGCAAAAACACGTGCGAGAAGATGCATCCCGCAGGCTAGTCGAGTAAAAACACGTGCGAGAGGATGCATCCTGCAGGCTAGTCGAGTAAAAACTCGTGCGAGAGGATGCATCCCGCAGGCTAGTCAAGTAAAACACGTGCGAGAGGATGCATCCCGCAGGCTAGTCGAACACAAACACGTGCGAGAGGATGCATCCCGCAGGCTAGTCGAGCAAATACACGTGCGAGAGGATGCATCCCGCAGGCTAATCGAGCAAAAACACGTGCGAGAGGTTGCTTCCCGCAGGCTAGTCGAGTAAAAACACGTGCGAGAGGATGCATCCCACAGGCTAGTCGAGTAAAAACACGTGCGAGAGGATGCATCCCGCAGGCTAGTCGAGTAAAAACACGTGCGAGGTTTTGTGGGATGCGCATGCGCAGGTTTTGTGGGATGCGCATGCGCAGGTTTTTTGGTATGCGCATGCCTAGTCGAGCAAAAACACGTGCGAGAGGATGCATCCCGCAGGCTAGTCGAGCAAAAACACGTGCGAGAGGATGCATCCCGCAGGCTAGTCGAGTAAAAACACGTGCGAGAGGATGCATCCCGCAGGCTAGTCGAGTAAAAACACGTGCGAGAGGATGCATCCCGCAGGCTAGTCGAGTAAAAACACGTGCGAGGTTTTGTGGGATGCGCATGCGCAGGTTTTGTGGGATGCGCATGCGCAGGTTTTTTGGGATGCGCATGGCTAGTCGAGCAAAAACACGTGCGAGAGGATGCTTCCCGCAGGCTAGTCGAGTAAAAACACGTGCGAGAGGATGCTTCCCGCAGGCTAGTCGAGTAAAAACACGTGCGAGAGGATGCATCCCGCAGGCTAGTCGAGTAAAAACACGTG
Organism: Lasioglossum baleicum; assembly: GCF_051020765.1. Lineage (NCBI taxonomy): Eukaryota > Metazoa > Arthropoda > Insecta > Hymenoptera > Halictidae > Lasioglossum > Lasioglossum baleicum. Next base: position 35,701 of record NW_027469740.1, on the reverse strand, counting down.
CAAGAGGATGCATCCCGCAGGCTAGTCGAACACAAACACGTGCGAGAGGATGCATCCGCAGGCTAGTCGAGCAAATACACGTGCGAGAGGATGCATCCCGCAGGCTAATCGAGCAAAAACACGTGCGAGAGGATGCATCCCGCAGGCTAGTCGAGCAAAAACACGTGCGAGAGGATGCATCCCGCAGACTAGTCGAGTAAAAACACGTGCGAGAGGATGCTTCCCGCAGGCTAGTCGAGTAAAAACACGTGCGAGAGGATGCATCCCGCAGGCTAGTCGAGTAAAAACACGTGCAAGAGGTTGCTTCCCGCAGGCTAGTCGAGTAAAAACACGTGCGAGAGGATGCATCCCGCAGGCTAGTCGAGTAAAAACACGTGCGAGAGGATGCGTCCCGCTGGCTAGTCGAGCAAAAACACGTGCGAGAGGATGCATCCCGCAGGCTAGTCGAGCAAAAACACGTGCTAGAGGATGCATCCCGCAGGCTAGTCGAGCAAATACACGTGCGAGAGGATACATCCCGCAGGCTAGTCGAGCAAAAACACGTGCGAGAGGATGCATCCCGCAGGCTAGTCGAGCAAAAACACGTGCGAGAGGATGCATCCCGCAGACTAGTCGAGTAAAAACACGTGCGAGAGGATGCATCCCGCAGGCTAGTCGAGCAAAAACACGTGCGAGAGGATGCATCCCGCAGGCTAGTCGAGTAAAAACACGTGCGGGAGGATGCATCCCGCAGGCTAGTCGAGTAAAAACACGTGCGAGAGGATGCATCCCGCAGGCTAGTCGAGCAAAAACACGTGCGAGAGGATGCATCCCGCAGGCTAGTCGAGTAAAAACACGTGCGAGAGGATGAATCCCGCAGGCTAGTCGAGTAAAAACACGTGCGAGAGGATGCATCCCGCAGGCTAGTCGAGCAAAAACACGTGCGAGAGGATGCATCCCGCAGGCTAGTCGAGTAAAAACACGTGCGAGAGGATGCATCCTGCAGGCTAGTCGAGTAAAAACACGTGCGAGAGGATGCATCCCGCAGGCTAGTCGAGTAAAAACACGTGCGAGAGGATGCATCCCGCAGGCTAGTCGAGTAAAAACACGTGCGAGGTTTTGTGGGATGCGCATGCGCAGGTTTTTTGGGATGCGCATGGCTAGTCGAGCAAAAACACGTGCAAAAGGATGCATTCCGCAGGGTAGTCGAGTAAAAACACGTGCGAGAGGATGCATCCCGCAGGCTAGTCGAGCAAATACACGTGCGAGAGGATGCATCCCGCAGGCTAGTCGAGCAAAAACACGTGCGAGAAGATGCATCCCGCAGGCTAGTCGAGTAAAAACACGTGCGAGAGGATGCATCCTGCAGGCTAGTCGAGTAAAAACTCGTGCGAGAGGATGCATCCCGCAGGCTAGTCAAGTAAAACACGTGCGAGAGGATGCATCCCGCAGGCTAGTCGAACACAAACACGTGCGAGAGGATGCATCCCGCAGGCTAGTCGAGCAAATACACGTGCGAGAGGATGCATCCCGCAGGCTAATCGAGCAAAAACACGTGCGAGAGGATGCATCCCGCAGGCTAGTCGAGCAAAAACACGAGCGAGAGGATGCATCCCGCAGACTAGTCGAGTAAAAACACGTGCGAGAGGTTGCTTCCCGCAGGCTAGTCGAGTAAAAACACGTGCGAGAGGATGCATCCCGCAGGCTAGTCGAGTAAAAACACGTGCGAGAGGATGCATCCCGCAGGCTAGTCGAGTAAAAACACGTGCGAGGTTTTGTGGCGCATGCGCAGGTTTTGTGGGATGCGCATGCGCAGGTTTTTTGGTATGCGCATGCCTAGTCGAGCAAAAACACGTGCGAGAGGATGCATCCCGCAGGCTAGTCGAGCAAAAACACGTGCGAGAGGATGCATCCCGCAGGCTAGTCGAGTAAAAACACGTGCGAGAGGATGCATCCCGCAGGCTAGTCGAGTAAAAACACGTGCGAGAGGATGCATCCGCAGGCTAGTCGAGTAAAAACACGTGCGAGGTTTTGTGGGATGCGCATGCGCAGGTTTTGTGGGATGCGCATGCGCAGGTTTTTTGGGATGCGCATGGCTAGTCGAGCAAAACACGTGCGAGAGGATGCATCCCGCAGGCTAGTCGAGCAAAAACACGTGCGAGAGGATGCATCCCGCAGGCTAGTCGAGCAAAAACACGTGCGAGAGGATGCATCCCGCAGACTAGTCGAGTAAAAACACGTGCGAGAGGTTGCTTCCCGCAGGCTAGTCGAGTAAAAACACGTGCGAGAGGATGCATCCCGCAGGCTAGTCGAGTAAAAACACGTGCGAGGTTTTGTGGGATGCGCATGCGCAGGTTTTGTGGGATGCGCATGCGCAGGTTTTTTGGGATGCGCATGGCTAGTCGAGCAAAAACACGTGCGAGAGGATGCATCCCGCAGGCTAGTCGAGCAAAAACACGTGCGAGAGGATGCATCCCGCAGGCTAGTCGAGCAAAAACACGTGCGAGAGGATGCATCCCGCAGACTAGTCGAGTAAAAACACGTGCTAGAGGATGCTTCCCGCAGGCTAGTCGAGTAAAAAACACGTGCGAGAGGATGCTTCCCGCAGGCTAGTCGAGTAAAAACACGTGCGAGAGGATGCATCCCGCAGGCTAGTCGAGTAAAAACACGTGCAAGAGGATGCATCCCGCAGGCTAGTCGAACACAAACACGTGCGAGAGGATGCATCCCGCAGGCTAGTCGAGCAAATACACGTGCGAGAGGATGCATCCCGCAGGCTAATCGAGCAAAAACACGTGCGAGAGGATGCATCCCGCAGGCTAGTCGAGCAAAAACACGAGCGAGAGGATGCATCCCGCAGGACTAGTCGAGTAAAAACACGTGCGAGAGGTTGCTTCCCGCAGGCTAGTCGAGTAAAAACACGTGCGAGAGGATGCATCCCGCAGGCTAGTCGAGTAAAAACACGTGCGAGAGGATGCATCCCGCAGGCTAGTCGAGTAAAAACACGTGCGAGGTTTTGTGGGATGCGCATGCGCAGGTTTTGTGGGATGCGCATGCGCAGGTTTTTTGGTATGCGCATGCCTAGTCGAGCAAAAACACGTGCGAGAGGATGCATCCCGCAGGCTAGTCGAGCAAAAACACGTGCGAGAGGATGCATCCCGCAGGCTAGTCGAGTAAAAACACGTGCGAGAGGATGCATCCCGCAGGCTAGTCGAGTAAAAACACGTGCGAGAGGATGCATCCCGCAGGCTAGTCGAGTAAAAACACGTGCGAGGTTTTGTGGGATGCGCATGCGCAGGTTTTGTGGGATGCGCATGCGCAGATTTTTTGGGATGCGCATGGCTAGTCGAGCAAAAACACGTGCGAGAGGATGCATCCCGCAGGCTAGTCGAGCAAAAACACGTGCGAGAGGATGCATCCCGCAGGCTAGTCGAGCAAAAACACGTGCGAGAGGATGCATCCCGCAGACTAGTCGAGTAAAAACACGTGCTAGAGGATGCTTCCCGCAGGCTAGTCGAGTAAAAACACGTGCGAGAGGATGCTTCCCGCAGGCTAGTCGAGTAAAAACACGTGCGAGAGGATGCATCCCGCAGGCTAGTCGAGTAAAAAACACGTGCAAGAGGATGCATCCCGCAGGCTAGTCGAGCAAAAACACGTGCGAGAGGATGCATCCCGCAGGCTACTCGAATAAAAACACGTGCGAGAGGATGCATCCCGCAGGCTAGTCGAGTAAAAAACACGTCCGAGAGGATGCTTCCGCAGGCTAGTCGAGTAAAAACACGTGCGAGAGGATGCATCCCGCAGGCTAGTCGAGTAAAAACACGTGCGAGAGGATGCATCCCGCAGGCTAGTCGAGTAAAAACACGTGCGAGGTTTTGTGGGATGCGCATGCGCAGGTTTTGTGGGATGCGCATGCGCAGGTTTTTTGGGATGCGCATGCCTAGTCGAGCAAAAACACGTGCGAGAGGATGCATCCCGCAGGCTAGTCGAGCAAAAACACGTGCGAGAGGATGCATCCCGCAGGCTAGTCGAGTAAAAACACGTGCGAGAGGATGCATCCCGCAGGCTAGTCGAGCAAAGACACGTGCGAGAGGATGCATCCCGCAGGCTAGTCGAACAAAAACACGTGCGAGAGGATGCATCCCGCAGGCTAGTCAAGTAAAAACACGTGCGAGAGGATGCATCCCGCAGGCTAGTCGAGCACAAACACGTGCTAGAGGATGCATCCCGCAGGCTAGTCGAGCAAATACACGTGCGAGAGGATGCATCCCGCAGGCTAGTCGAGCAAAAACACGCGCGAGAGGATGCATCCCGCAGGCTAGTCGAGTAAAAACACGTGCGAGAGGATGCATCCCGCAGACTAGTCGAGTAAAAACACGTGCGAGAGGATGCTTCCCGCAGGCTAGTCGAGTAAAAACACGTGCGAGAGGATGCATCCCGCAGGCTAGTCGAGTAAAAACACGTGCGAGAGGATGCATCCCGCAGGCTAGTCGAGTAAAAACACGTGCGAGAAGATGCATCCCGCAGGCTAGTCGAGTAAAAACACGTGCGAGGTTTTGTGGGATGCGCATGCGCAGGTTTTGTGGGATGCGCATGCGCAGGTTTTTTGAGATGCGCATGCGCAGGTTTTTTGGGATGCGCATGGCTAGTCGAGCAAAAACACGTGCGAGAGGATGCATCCCGCAGGCTATTCGAGCAAATACACGTGCGAGAGGATGCATCCCGCAGGCTAGTCGAGCAAAAACACGTGCGAGAGGATGCATCCCGCAGGCCAGTCGAGCAAAAACACGTGCGAGAGGATGCATCCCGCAGGCTAGTCAAGTAAAAACACGTGCGAGAGGATGCATCCCGCAGGCTAGTCGAGCACAAACACGTGCGAGAGGATGCATCCCGCAGGCTAGTCGAGCAAAAACACGTGCGAGAGGATGCATCCCGCAGGCTAGTCGAGCAAAAACACGTGCGAGAGGATGCATCCCGCAGACTAGTCGAGTAAAAACACGTGCGAGAGGATGCTTCCCGCAGGCTAGTCGAGTAAAAACACGTGCGAGAGGATGCATCCCGCAGGCTAGTCGAGTAAAAACACGTGCGAGGTTTTGTGGGATGCGCATGCGCAGGTTTTGTGGGATGCGCATGCGCAGGTTTTTTGGGATGCGCATGCGCAGGTTTTTTGGGATGCGCATGCCTAGTCGAGTAAAAACACGTGCGAGAGGATGAATCCCGCAGGCTAGTCGAGTAAAAACACGTGCGAGAGGATGCATCCCGCGGCTAGTCGAGCAAAAACACGTGCGAGAGGATGCATCCCGCAGGCTAGTCGAGCAAAGACACGTGCGAGAGGATGCATCCCGCAGTCTAGTCGAGTAAAAACACGTGCGAGAACATGCATCCCGCAGGCTAGTCGAGTAAAAACACGTGCGAGGTATTGTGGGATGCGCATGCGCAGGTTTTGTGGGATGCGCATGCGCAGGTTTTTTGGGATGCGCATGCGCAGGTTTTTTGGGATGCGCATGGCTAGTCGAGCAAAAACACGTGCGAGAGGATGCATCCCGCAGGGTAGTCGACTAAAAACACGTGCGAGAGGATGCATCCCGCAGGGTAGTCGAGTAAAAACACGTGCGAGAGGATGCATCCCGCAGGCTAGTCGAGCAAAAACACGTGCGAGAGGATGCATCCCGCAGGCTAGTCGAGCAAAAACACGTGCGAGAGGATGCATCCCGCAGGCTAGTCAAGTAAAAACACGTGCGAGAGGATGCATCCCGCAGGCTAGTCGAGCACAAACACGTGCGAGAGGATGCATCCCGCAGGCTAGTCGAGCAAATACACGTGCGAGAGGATGCATCCCGCAGGCTAGTCGAGCAAAAACACGTGCGAGAGGATGCATCCCGCAGGCTAGTCGAGCAAAAACACGTGCGAGAGGATGCATCCCGCAGACTAGTCGAGTAAAAACACGTGCGAGAGGATGCTTCCCGCAGGCTAGTCGAGTAAAAACACGTGCGAGAGGATGCATCCCGCAGGCTAGTCGAGTAAAAACACGTGCAAGAGGTTGCTTCCCGCAGGCTAGTCGAGTAAAAACACGTGCGAGAGGATGCATCCCGCAGGCTAGTCGAGTAAAAACACGTGCGAGAGGATGCGTCCCGCTGGCTAGTCGAGCAAAAACACGTGCGAGAGGATGCATCCCGCAGGCTAGTCGAGCAAAAACACGTGCTAGAGGATGCATCCCGCAGGCTAGTCGAGCAAATACACGTGCGAGAGGATGCATCCCGCAGGCTAGTCGAGCAAAAACACGTGCGAGAGGATGCATCCCGCAGGCTAGTCGAGCAAAAACACGTGCGAGAGGATGCATCCCGCAGACTAGTCGAGTAAAAACACGTGCGAGAGGATGCATCCCGCAGGCTAGTCGAGCAAAAACACGTGCGAGAGGATGCATCCCGCAGGCTAGTCGAGTAAAAACACGTGCGGGAGGATGCATCCCGCAGGCTAGTCGAGTAAAAACACGTGCGAGAGGATGCATCCCGCAGGCTAGTCGAGCAAAAACACGTGCGAGAGGATGCATCCCGCAGGCTAGTCGAGTAAAAACACGTGCGAGAGGATGAATCCCGCAGGCTAGTCGAGTAAAAACACGTGCGAGAGGATGCATCCCGCAGGCTAGTCGAGCAAAAACACGTGCGAGAGGATGCATCCCGCAGGCTAGTCGAGTAAAAACACGTGCGAGAGGATGCATCCTGCAGGCTAGTCGAGTAAAAACACGTGCGAGAGGATGCATCCCGCAGGCTAGTCGAGTAAAAACACGTGCGAGGTTTTGTGGGATGCGCATGCGCAGGTTTTTTGGGATGCGCATGGCTAGTCGAGCAAAAACACGTGCAAAAGGATGCATTCCGCAGGGTAGTCGAGTAAAAACACGTGCGAGAGGATGCATCCCGCAGGCTAGTCGAGCAAATACACGTGCGAGAGGATGCATCCCGCAGGCTAGTCGAGCAAAAACACGTGCGAGAAGATGCATCCCGCAGGCTAGTCGAGTAAAAACACGTGCGAGAGGATGCATCCTGCAGGCTAGTCGAGTAAAAACTCGTGCGAGAGGATGCATCCCGCAGGCTAGTCAAGTGAAACACGTGCGAGAGGATGCATCCCGCAGGCTAGTCGAACACAAACACGTGCGAGAGGATGCATCCCGCAGGCTAGTCGACCAAATACACGTGCGAGAGGATGCATCCCGCAGGCTAATCGAGCAAAAACACGTGCGAGAGGATGCATCCCGCAGACTAGTCGAGCAAAAACACGAGCGAGAGGATGCATCCCGCAGACTAGTCGAGTAAAAACACGTGCGAGAGGTTGCTTCCCGCAGGCTAGTCGAGTAAAAACACGTGCGAGAGGATGCATCCCGCAGGCTAGTCGAGTAAAAACACGTGCGAGAGGATGCATCCCGCAGGCTAGTCGAGTAAAAACACGTGCGAGGTTTTGTGGGATGCGCATGCGCAGGTTTTGTGGGATGCGCATGCGCAGGTTTTTTGGTATGCGCATGCCTAGTCGAGCAAAAACACGTGCGAGAGGATGCATCCCGCAGGCTAGTCGAGCAAAAACACGTGCGAGAGGATGCATCCCGCAGGCTAGTCGAGTAAAAACACGTGCGAGAGGATGCATCCCGCAGGCTAGTCGAGTAAAAACACGTGCGAGAGGATGCATCCCGCAGGCTAGTCGAGTAAAAACACGTGCGAGGTTTTGTGGGATGCGCATGCGCAGGTTTTGTGGGATGCGCATGCGCAGGTTTTTTGGGATGCGCATGGCTAGTCGAGCAAAAACACGTGCGAGAGGATGCATCCCGCAGGCTAGTCGAGCAAAAACACGTGCGAGAGGATGCATCCCGCAGGCTAGTCGAGCAAAAACACGTGCGAGAGGATGCATCCCGCAGGCTAGTCGAGCAAAAACACGTGCGAGAGGATGCATCCCGCAGACTAGTCGAGTAAAAACACGTGCTAGAGGATGCTTCCCGCAGGCTAGCCGAGTAAAAACACGTGCGAGAGGATGCTTCCCGCAGGCTAGTCGAGTAAAAACACGTGCGAGAGGATGCATCCCGCAGGCTAGTCGAGTAAAAACACGTGCAAGAGGATGCATCCCGCAGGCTAGTCGAGCAAAAACACGTGCGAGAGGATGCATTCCGCAGGCTACTCGAATAAAAACACGTGCGAGAGGATGCATCCCGCAGGCTAGTCGAGTAAAAACACGTGCGAGAGGATGCTTCCCGCAGGCTAGTCGAGTAAAAACACGTGCGAGAGGATGCATCCCGCAGGCTAGTCGAGTAAAAACACGTGCGAGAGGATGCATCCCGCAGGCTAGTCGAGTAAAAACACGTGCGAGGTTTTGTGGGATGCGCATGCGCAGGTTTTGTGGGATGCGCATGCGCAGGTTTTTTGGGATGCGCATGCCTAGTCGAGCAAAAACACGTGCGAGAGGATGCATCCCGCAGGCTAGTCGAGCAAAAACACGTGCGAGAGGATGCATCCCGCAGGCTAGTCGAGTAAAAACACGTGCGAGAGGATGCATCCTGCAGGCTAGTCGAGCAAAGACACGTGCGAGAGGATGCATCCCGCAGGCTAGTCGAACAAAAACACGTGCGAGAGGATGCATCCCGCAGGCTAGTCGAGTAAAAACACGTGCGAGAGGATGCATCCCGCAGGCTAGTCGAGTAAAAACACGTGCGAGGTTTTGTGGGATGCGCATGCGCAGGTTTTGTGGGATGCGCATGCGCAGGTTTTTTGGGATGCGCATGCGCAGGTTTTTTGGGATGCGCATGCCTAGTCGAGTAAAAACACGTGCGGGAGGATGCATCCCGCAGGCTAGTCGAGTAAAAACACGTGCGAGAGGATGCATCCAGCAGGCTAGTCGAGCAAAAACACGTGCGAGAGGATGCATCCCGCAGGCTAGTCGAGCAAAAACACGTGCGAGAGGATGCATCCCGCAGGCTAGTCAAGTAAAAACACGTGCGAGAGGATGCATCCCGCAGGCTAGTCGAGCACAAACACGTGCGAGAGGATGCATCCCGCAGGCTAGTCGAGCAAATACACGTGCGAGAGGATGCATCCCGCAGGCTAGTCGAGCAAAAACACGTGCGAGAGGATGCATCCCGCAGGCTAGTCGAGCAAAAACACGTGCGAGAGGATGCATCCCGCAGACTAGTCGAGTAAAAACACGTGCGAGAGGATGCTTCCCGCAGGCTAGTCGAGTAAAAACACGTGCGAGAGGATGCATCCCGCAGGCTAGTCGAGTAAAAACACGTGCAAGAGGTTGCTTCCCGCAGGCTAGTCGAGTAAAAACACGTGCGAGAGGATGCATCCCGCAGGCTAGTCGAGTAAAAACACGTGCGAGAGGATGCGTCCCGCTGGCTAGTCGAGCAAAAACACGTGCGAGAGGATGCATCCCGCAGGCTAGTCGAGCAAAAACACGTGCGAGAGGATGCATCCCGCAGGCTAGTCGAGCAAATACACGTGCGAGAGGATGCATCCCGCAGGCTAGTCGAGCAAAAACACGAGCGAGGTTTTGTGGGATGCGCATGCGCAGGTTTTTTGGGATGCGCATGGCTAGTCGAGCAAAAACACGTGCGAGAGGATGCATCCCGCAGGCTAGTCGAGCAAAAACACGTGCGAGAGGATGCATCCCGCAGGCTAGTCGAGCAAAAACACGTGCGAGAGGATGCATCCCGCAGGCTAGTCGAGCGAAAACACGTGCGAGAGGATGCATCCCGCAGGCTAGTCGAGTAAAAACACGTGCGGGAGGATGCATCCCGCAGGCTAGTCGAGTAAAAACACGTGCGAGAGGATGCATCCCGCAGGCTAGTCGACCAAAAACACGTGCGAGAGGATGCATCCCGCAGGCTAGTCGAGTAAAAACACGTGCGAGAGGATGAATCCCGCAGGCTAGTCGAGTAAAAACACGTGGGAGGGGATGCATCCCGCAGGCTAGTCGAGCAAAAACACGTGCGAGAGGATGCATCCCGCAGGCTAGTCGAGCAAAAACACGTGCGAGAGGATGCATCCCGCAGGCTAGTCGAGTAAAAACACGTGCGGGAGGATGCATCCCGCAGGCTATTCGAGTAAAAACACGTGCGAGAGGATGCATCCCGCAGGCTAGTCGAGCAAAAACACGTGCTAGAGGATGCATCCCGCAGGCTAGTCGAGCAAAAACACGTGCGAGAGGATGCATCCCGAAGGCTAGTCGAGCAAAAACACGTGCGAGAGGATGCATCCCGCAGGCTAGTCGAGCAAAAACACGTGGGAGAGGATGCATCCCGCAGACTAGTCGAGTAAAAACACGTGCGAGAGGATGCTTCCCGCAGGCTAGTCGAGTAAAAACACGTGCGAGAGGATGCTTCCCGCAGGCTAGTCGAGTAAAAACACGTGCGGGAGGATGCATCCCGCAGGCTAGTCGAGTAAAAACACGTGCAAGAGGATACTTCCCGCAGGCTAGTCGAGTAAAAACACGTGCGAGAGGATGCATCCCGCGGGCTAGTCGAGTAAAAACACGTGCGAAGTTTTGTGGGATGCGCATGCGCAGGTTTTGTGGGATGCGCATGCGCAGGTTTTTTGGGATGCGCATGACTAGTCGAGTAAAAACACGTGCGAGAGGATGCATCCCGCAGGCTAGTCGAGCAAAAACACGTGCGAGAGGATGCATCCCGCAGGCTAGTCGAGCAAAAACACGTGCGAGAGGATGCATCCCGCAGGCTAGTCAAGTTAAAACACGTGCGAGAGGATGCATCTCGCAGGCTAGTCGAGCACAAACACGTGCGAGAGGATGCATCCCGCAGGCTAGTCGAGTAAAAACACGTGCGAGAGGATGCATCCCGCAGGCTAGTCGAGTAAAAACACGTGCGAGAGGATGCATCCCGCAGGCTAGTCGAGTAAAAACACGTGCGAGGTTTTGTGGGAAGCGCATGCGCAGGTTTTTTGGGATGCGCATGCGCAGGTTTTTTGGGATGCGCATGGCTAGTCGAGCAAAAACACGTGCAAAAGGATGCATTCCGCAGGGTAGTCGAGTAAAAACACGTGCGAGAGGATGCATCCCGCAGGCTAGTCGAGCAAATACACGTGCGAGAGGATGCATCCCGCAGGCTAGTCGAGGAAAAACACGTGCGAGAGGATGCATCCCGCAGGCTAGTCGAGTAAAAACACGTGCGAGAGGATGCATCCTGCAGGCTAGTCGAGTAAAAACTCGTGCGAGTGGATGCATCCCGCAGGCTAGTCAAGTAAAACACGTGCGAGAGGATGCATCCCGCAGGCTAGTCGAACACAAACACGTGCGAGAGGATGCATCCCGCAGGCTAGTCGAGCAAATACACGTGCGAGAGGATGCATCCCGCAGGCTAGTCGAGCAAAAACACGTGCGAGAAGATGCATCCCGCAGGCTAGTCGAGTAAAAACACGTGCGAGAGGATGCATCCTGCAGGCTAGTCGAGTAAAAACTCGTGCGAGAGGATGCATCCCGCAGGCTAGTCAAGTGAAACACGTGCGAGAGGATGCATCCCGCAGGCTAGTCGAACACAAACACGTGCGAGAGGATGCATCCCGCAGGCTAGTCGAGCAAATACACGTGCGAGAGGATGCATCCCGCAGGCTAATCGAGCAAAAACACGTGCGAGAGGATGCATCCCGCAGACTAGTCGAGCAAAAACACGAGCGAGAGGATGCATCCCGCAGACTAGTCGAGTAAAAACACGTGCGAGAGGTTGCTTCCCGCAGGCTAGTCGAGTAAAAACACGTGCGAGAGGATGCATCCCGCAGGCTAGTCGAGTAAAAACACGTGCGAGAGGATGCATCCCGCAGGCTAGTCGAGTAAAAACACGTGCGAGGTTTTGTGGGATGCGCATGCGCAGGTTTTGTGGGATGCGCATGCGCAGGTTTTTTGGTATGCGCATGCCTAGTCGAGCAAAAACACGTGCGAGAGGATGCATCCCGCAGGCTAGTCGAGCAAAAACACGTGCGAGAGGATGCATCCCGCAGGCTAGTCGAGTAAAAACACGTGCGAGAGGATGCATCCCGCAGGCTAGTCGAGTAAAAACACGTGCGAGAGGATGCATCCCGCAGGCTAGTCGAGTAAAAACACGTGCGAGGTTTTGTGGGATGCGCATGCGCAGGTTTTGTGGGATGCGCATGCGCAGGTTTTTTGGGATGCGCATGGCTAGTCGAGCAAAAACACGTGCGAGAGGATGCATCCCGCAGGCTAGTCGAGCAAAAACACGTGCGAGAGGATGCATCCCGCAGGCTAGTCGAGCAAAAACACGTGCGAGAGGATGCATCCCGCAGGCTAGTCGAGCAAAAACACGTGCGAGAGGATGCATGCCGCAGACTAGTCGAGTAAAAACACGTGCTAGAGGATGCTTCCCGCAGGCTAGCCGAGTAAAAACACGTGCGAGAGGATGCTTCCCGCAGGCTAGTCGAGTAAAAACACGTGCGAGAGGATGCATCCCGCAGGCTAGTCGAGTAAAAACACGTGCAAGAGGATGCATCCCGCAGGCTAGTCGAGCAAAAACACGTGCGAGAGGATGCATTCCGCAGGCTACTCGAATAAAAACACGTGCGAGAGGATGCATCCCGCAGGCTAGTCGAGTAAAAACACGTGCGAGAGGATGCTTCCCGCAGGCTAGTCGAGTAAAAACACGTGCGAGAGGATGCATCCCGCAGGCTAGTCGAGTAAAAACACGTGCGAGAGGATGCATCCCGCAGGCTAGTCGAGTAAAAACACGTGCGAGGTTTTGTGGGATGCGCATGCGCAGGTTTTGTGGGATGCGCATGCGCAGGTTTTTTGGGATGCGCATGCCTAGTCGAGCAAAAACACGTGCGAGAGGATGCATCCCGCAGGCTAGTCGAGCAAAAACACGTGCGAGAGGATGCATCCCGCAGGCTAGTCGAGTAAAAACACGTGCGAGAGGATGCATCCTGCAGGCTAGTCGAGCAAAGACACGTGCGAGAGGATGCATCCCGCAGGCTAGTCGAACAAAAACACGTGCGAGAGGATGCATCCCGCAGGCTAGTCGAGTAAAAACACGTGCGAGAGGATGCATCCCGCAGGCTAGTCGAGTAAAAACACGTGCGAGGTTTTGTGGGATGCGCATGCGCAGGTTTTGTGGGATGCGCATGCGCAGGTTTTTTGGGATGCGCATGCGCAGGTTTTTTGGGATGCGCATGCCTAGTCGAGTAAAAACACGTGCGGGAGGATGCATCCCGCAGGCTAGTCGAGTAAAAACACGTGCGAGAGGATGCATCCCGCAGGCTAGTCGAGCAAAAACACGTGCGAGAGGATGCATCCCGCAGGCTAGTCGAGCAAAAACACGTGCGAGAGGATGCATCCCGCAGGCTAGTCAAGTAAAAACACGTGCGAGAGGATGCATCCCGCAGGCTAGTCGAGCACAAACACGTGCGAGAGGATGCATCCCGCAGGCTAGTCGAGCAAATACACGTGCGAGAGGATGCATCCCGCAGGCTAGTCGAGCAAAAACACGTGCGAGAGGATGCATCCCGCAGGCTAGTCGAGCAAAAACACGTGCGAGAGGATGCATCCCGCAGACTAGTCGAGTAAAAACACGTGCGAGAGGATGCTTCCCGCAGGCTAGTCGAGTAAAAACACGTGCGAGAGGATGCATCCCGCAGGCTAGTCGAGTAAAAACACGTGCAAGAGGTTGCTTCCCGCAGGCTAGTCGAGTAAAAACACGTGCGAGAGGATGCATCCCGCAGGCTAGTCGAGTAAAAACACGTGCGAGAGGATGCGTCCCGCTGGCTAGTCGAGCAAAAACACGTGCGAGAGGATGCATCCCGCAGGCTAGTCGAGCAAAAACACGTGCGAGAGGATGCATCCCGCAGGCTAGTCGAGCAAATACACGTGCGAGAGGATGCATCCCGCAGGCTAGTCGAGCAAAAACACGAGCGAGGTTTTGTGGGATGCGCATGCGCAGGTTTTTTGGGATGCGCATGCGCAGGTTTTTTGGGATGCGCATGCCTAGTCGAGTAAAAACACGTGCGGGAGGATGCATCCCGCAGGCTAGTCGAGTAAAAACACGTGCGAGAGGATGCATCCCGCAGGCTAGTCGAGCAAAAACACGTGCGAGAGGATGCATCCCGCAGGCTAGTCGAGCAAAAACACGAGCGAGGTTTTGTGGGATGCGCATGCGCAGGTTTTTTGGGATGCGCATGGCTAGTCGAGCAAAAACACGTGCGAGAGGATGCATCCCGCAGGCTAGTCGAGCAAAAACACGTGCGAGAGGATGCATCCCGCAGGCTAGTCGAGTAAAAACACGTGCGGGAGGATGCATCCCGCAGGCTATTCGAGTAAAAACACGTGCGAGAGGATGCATCCCGCAGGCTAGTCGAGCAAAAACACGTGCTAGAGGATGCATCCCGCAGGCTAGTCGAGCAAAAACACGTGCGAGAGGATGCATCCCGAAGGCTAGTCGAGCAAAAACACGTGCGAGAGGATGCATCCCGCAGGCTAGTCGAGCAAAAACACGTGCGAGAGGATGCATCCCGCAGACTAGTCGAGTAAAAACACGTGCGAGAGGATGCTTCCCGCAGGCTAGTCGAGTAAAAACACGTGCGAGAGGATGCTTCCCGCAGGCTAGTCGAGTAAAAACACGTGCGGGAGGATGCATCCCGCAGGCTAGTCGAGTAAAAACACGTGCAAGAGGATACTTCCCGCAGGCTAGTCGAGTAAAAACACGTGCGAGAGGATGCATCCCGCGGGCTAGTCGAGTAAAAACACGTGCGAAGTTTTGTGGGATGCGCATGCGCAGGTTTTGTGGGATGCGCATGCGCAGGTTTTTTGGGATGCGCATGACTAGTCGAGTAAAAACACGTGCGAGAGGGTGCATCCCGCAGGCTAGTCAAGTAAAACACGTGCGAGAGGATGCATCCCGCAGGCTAGTCGAACACAAACACGTGCGAGAGGATGCATCCCGCAGGCTAGTCGAGCAAATACACGTGCGAGAGGATGCATCCCGCAGGCTAGTCGAGCAAAAACACGAGCGAGGTTTTGTGGGATGCGCATGCGCAGGTTTTTTGGGATGCGCATGGCAAGTCGAGCAAAAACACGTGCGAGAGGATGCATCCCGCAGGCTAGTCGAGCAAAAACACGTGCGAGAGGATGCATCCCGCAGGCTAGTCGAGCAAAAACACGTGCGAGAGGATGCATCCCGCAGGCTAGTCGAGCAAAAACACGTGCGAGAGGATGCATCCCGCAGGCTAGTCGAGTAAAAACACGTGCGGGAGGATGCATCCCGCAGGCTAGTCGAGTAAAAACACGTGCGAGAGGATGCATCCCGCATGCTAGTCGACCAAAAACACGTGCGAGAGGATGCATCCCGCAGGCTAGTCGAGTAAAAACACGTGCGAGAGGATGAATCCCGCAGGCTAGTCGAGTAAAAACACGTGGGAGGGGATGCATCCCGCAGGCTAGTCGAGCAAAAACACGTGCGAGAGGATGCATCCCGCAGGCTAGTCGAGCAAAAACACGTGCGAGAGGATGCATCCCGCAGGCTAGTCGAGTAAAAACACGTGCGGGAGGATGCATCCCGCAGGCTATTCGAGTAAAAACACGTGCGAGAGGATGCATCCCGCAGGCTAGTCGAGCAAAAACACGTGCTAGAGGATGCATCCCGCAGGCTAGTCGAGCAAAAACACGTGCGAGAGGATGCATCCCGAAGGCTAGTCGAGCAAAAACACGTGCGAGAGGATGCATCCCGCAGGCTAGTCGAGCAAAAACACGTGCGAGAGGATGCATCCCGCAGACTAGTCGAGTAAAAACACGTGCGAGAGGATGCTTCCCGCAGGCTAGTCGAGTAAAAACACGTGCGAGAGGATGCTTCCCGCAGGCTAGTCGAGTAAAAACACGTGCGGGAGGATGCATCCCGCAGGCTAGTCGAGTAAAAACACGTGCAAGAGGATACTTCCCGCAGGCTAGTCGAGTAAAAACACGTGCGAGAGGATGCATCCCGCGGGCTAGTCGAGTAAAAACACGTGCGAAGTTTTGTGGGATGCGCATGCGCAGGTTTTGTGGGATGCGCATGCGCAGGTTTTTTGGGATGCGCATGACTAGTCGAGTAAAAACACGTGCGAGAGGATGCAACCCGCAGGCTAGTCGAGCAAAAACACGTGCGAGAGGATGCATCCCGCAGGCTAGTCGAGCAAAAACACGTGCGAGAGGATGCATCCCGCAGGCTAGTCAAGTTAAAACACGTGCGAGAGGATGCATCTCGCAGGCTAGTCGAGCACAAACACGTGCGAGAGGATGCATCCCGCAGGCTAGTCGAGTAAAAACACGTGCGAGAGGATGCATCCCGCAGGCTAGTCGAGTAAAAACACGTGCGAGGTTTTGTGGGATGCGCATGCGCAGGTTTTTTTGGGATGCGCATGGCTAGTCGAGCAAAAACACGTGCAAAAGGATGCATTCCGCAGGGTAGTCGAGTAAAAACACGTGCGAGAGGATGCATCCCGCAGGCTAGTCGAGCAAATACACGTGCGAGAGGATGCATCCCGCAGGCTAGTCGAGGAAAAACCCGTGCGAGAGGATGCATCCCGCAGGCTAGTCGAGTAAAAACACGTGCGAGAGGATGCATCCTGCAGGCTAGTCGAGTAAAAACTCGTGCGGGTGGATGCATCCCGCAGGCTAGTCAAGTAAAACACGTGCGAGAGGATGCATCCCGCAGGCAAGTCGAACACAAACACGTGCGAGAGGATGCATCCCGCAGGCTAGTCGAGCAAATACACGTGCGAGAGGATGCATCCCGCAGGCTAGTCGAGCAAATACACGTGCGAGAGGATGCATCCCGCAGGCTAGTCGAGCAAAAACACGTGCGAGAGGATGCATCCCGCAGGCTAGTCGAGCAAAAACACGAGCGAGAGGATGCATCCCGCAGACTAGTCGAGTAAAAACACGTGCGAGAGGTTGCTTCCCGCAGGCTAGTCGAGTAAAAACACGTGCGAGAGGATGCATCCCGCAGGCTAGTCGAGTAAAAACACGTGCGAGAGGATGCATCCCGCAGGCTAGTCGAGTAAAAACACGTGCGAGGTTTTGTGGGATGCGCATGCGCAGGTTTTTTGGGATGCGCATGCGCAGGTTTTTTGGTATGCGCATGCCTAGTCGAGCAAAAACACGTGCGAGAGGATGCATCCCGCAGGCTAGTCGAGCAAAAACACGTGCGAGAGGATGCATCCCGCAGGCTAGTCGAGTAAAAACACGTGCGAGAGGATGCATCCCGCAGGCTAGTCGAGTAAAAACACGTGCGAGAGGATGCATCCCGCAGGCTAGTCGAGTAAAAACACGTGCGAGGTTTTGTGGGATGCGCATGCGCAGGTTTTGTGGGATGCGCATGCGCAGGTTTTTTGCCGATGCGCATGGCTAGTCGAGCAAAAACACGTGCGAGAGGATGCATCCCGCAGGCTAGTCGAGCAAAAACACGTGCGAGAGGATGCATCCCGCAGGCTAGTCGAGCAAAAACACGTGCGAGAGGATGCATCCCGCAGGCTAGTCGAGCAAATACACGTGCGAGAGGATGCATCCCGCAGGCTAGTCGAGCAAAAACACGTGCGAGAGAATGCATCCCGCAGGCTAGTCGAGCAAAAACACGTGCGAGAGGATGCATCCCGCAGACTAGTCGAGTAAAAACACGTGCGAGAGGATGCTTCCCGCAGGCTAGTCGAGTAAAAACACGTGCGAGAGGATGCATCCCGCAGGCTAGTCGAGTAAAAACACGTGCAAGAGGATGCTTCCCGCAGGCTAGTCGAGTAAAAACACGTGCGAGAGGATGCATCCCGCAGGCTAGTCGAGTAAAAACACGTGCGAGGTTTTGTGGGATGCGCATGCGCAGGTTTTTTGGGATGCGCATGGCTAGTCGAGCAAAAACACGTGCGAGAGGATGCATCCCGCAGGCTAGTCGAGCAAAAACACGTGCGAGAGGATGCATCCCGCAGGCTAGTCGAGCAAAAACA
Source organism: Lasioglossum baleicum (assembly GCF_051020765.1). Taxonomy (NCBI): domain Eukaryota; kingdom Metazoa; phylum Arthropoda; class Insecta; order Hymenoptera; family Halictidae; genus Lasioglossum; species Lasioglossum baleicum. The sequence goes on along the minus strand of NW_027469740.1, from coordinate 17,759 downwards.
CGTGCGAGAGGATGCATCCCGCAGGCTAGTCGAGCAAAAACACGTGCGAGAGGATGTACTCCGCAGGCTAGTCGAGCAAAAACATGTGCGAGAGGATGCATCCCGCAGGCTAGTCGAGTAAAAACACGTGCGAGTGGATGCATCCCGCAGGCTAGTCGAGCAAAAACACGTGCGAGAGGATGCATCCCGCAGGCTAGTCGAGTAAAAACACGTGCGAGAGGATGCATCCCGCAGGCTAGTCGAGTAAAAACACGTGCGAGGTTTTGTGGGATGCGCATGCGCAGGTTTTGTGGGATGCGCATGCGCAGGTTTTTTGGGATGCGCATGCCTAGTCGAGTAAAAACACGTGCGGGAGGATGCATCCCGCAGGCTAGTCGAGTAAAAACACGTGCGAGAGGATGCATCCCGCAGGCTAGTCGAGCAAAAACACGTGCGAGAGGATGCATCCCGCAGGCTAGTCGAGCAAAAACACGTGCGAGAGGATGCATCCCGCAGACTAGTCGAGTAAAAACACGTGCGAGAGGATGCATCCCGCAGGCTAGTCGAGCAAAAACACGTGCGAGAGGATGCATCCCGCAGGCTAGTCGAGTAAAAACACGTGCGGGAGGATGCATCCCGCAGGCTAGTCGAGTAAAAACACGTGCGAGAGGATGCATCCCGCAGGCTAGTCGAGCAAAAACACGTGCGAGAGGGTGCATCCCGCAGGCTAGTCGAGTAAAAACACGTGCGAGAGGATGAATCCCGCAGGCTAGTCGAGCAAAAACACGTGCGAGAGGATGCATCCCGCAGTCTAGTCGAGCAAAAACACGTGCGAGAGGATGCATCCCGCCGGCTAGTCGAGCAAAAACACGTGCGAGAGGATGCATCCCGCAGGCTAGTCGAGCAAAAACACGTGCGAGAGGATGTATTCCGCTGGCTAGTCGAGCAAAAACATGTGCGAGAGGATGCATCCCGCAGGCTAGTCGAGTAAAAACACGTGCGAGAGGATGCATCCCGCAGGCTAGTCGAGCAAAAACACGTGCGGGAGGATGCATCCCGCAGGCTAGTCGAGTAAAAACACGTGCGAGAGGATGCATCCCGCAGGCTAGTCGAGTAAAAACACGTGCGAGGTTTTGTGGGATGCGCATGCGCAGGTTTTGTGGGATGCGCATGCGCAGGTTTTTTGGGATGCGCATGCGCAGGTTTTTTGGGATGCGCATGATTAGTCGAGTAAAAACACGTGCGGGAGGATGCATCCCGCAGGCTAGTCGAGTAAAAACACGTGCGAGAGGATGCATCCCGCAGGCTAGTCGAGCAAAAACACGTGCGAGAGGATGCATCCCGCAGGCTAGTCGAGCAAAAACACGTGCGAGAGGATGCATCCCGCAGGCTAGTCGAGCAAAAACACGTGCGAGAGGATGCATCCCGCAGGGTAGTCAAGTAAAAACACGTGCGAGAGGATGCACCCCGCAGGCGAGTCGAGTAAAAACACGTGCGAGAGGATGCATCCCGCAGGCTAGTCGAGCAAAAACACGTGCGAGAGGATGCATCCCGCAGGCTAGTCGAGCAAAAACACGTGCGAGAGGATGCATCCCGCAGGCTAGTCAAGTAAAAACACGTGCGAGAGGATGCATCCCGCAGGCTAGTCGAGCACAAACACGTGCGAGAGGATGCATCCCGCAGGCTAGTCGAGCAAATACACGTGCGAGAGGATGCATCCCGCAGGCTAGTCGAGCAAAAACACGTGCGAGAGGATGCATCCCGCAGGCTAGTCGAGTAAAAACACGTGCGAGAGGATGCATCCCGCAGGCTAGTCGAGTAAAAACACGTGCGAGAGGATGCATCCCGCAGGCTAGTCGAGTAAAAACACGTGCGAGAGGATGCATCCCGCAGGCTAGTCGAGCAAAAACACGTGCGAGAGGATGCATCCCGCAGGCTAGTCGAGCAAAAACACGTGCGAGAGGATGCATCCCGCAGGCTAGTCAAGTAAAAACACGTGCGAGAGGATGCATCCCGCAGGCTAGTCGAGCACAAACACGTGCGAGAGGATGCATCCCGCAGGCTAGTCGAGCAAATACACGTGCGAGAGGATGCATCCCGCAGGCTAGTCGAGCAAAAACACGTGCGAGAGGATGCATCCCGCAGGCTAGTCGAGCAAAAACACGTGCGAGAGGATGCATCCCGCAGACTAGTCGAGTAAAAACACGTGCGAGAGGATGCTTCCCGCAGGCTAGTCGAGTAAAAACACGTGCGAGAGGATGCATCCCGCAGGCTAGTCGAGTAAAAACACGTGCGAGAGGATGCATCCCGCAGGCTAGTCGAGTAAAAACACGTGCGAGGTTTTGTGGGATGCGCATGCGCAGGTTTTGTGGGATGCGCATGTGCAGGTTTTTTGGGATGCGCATGCCTAGTCGAGCAAAAACACGTGCGAGAGGATGCATCCCGCAGGCTAGTCGAGTAAAAACACGTGCGAGAGGATGCATCCCGCAGGCTAGTCGAGCAATAACACGTGCGAGAGGATGCATCCCGCAGGCTAGTCGAGTAAAAACACGTGCGAGGTTTTGTGGGATGCGCATGCGCAGGTTTTGTGGGATGCGCATGCGCAGGTTTTTTGGGATGCGCATGCGCAGGTTTTTTGGGATGCGCATGCCTAGTCGAGTAAAAACACGTGCGAGAGGATGAATCCCGCAGGCTAGTCGAGTAAAAACACGTGCGAGAGGATGCATCCCGCCGGCTAGTCGAGCAAATACACGTGCTAGAGGATGCATCCCGCATGCCTAGTCGAGCAAAAACACGTGCGAGAGGATGCATCCCGCAGGCTAGTCGAGTAAAAACACGTGCGAGAGGATGCATCCCGCAGGCTAGTCGAGTAAAAACACGTGCGAGAGGATGCATCCCGCAGGCTAGTCGAGTAAATACACGTGCGAGGTTTTGTGGGATGCGCATGCGCAGGTTTTTTGGGATGCGCATGCGCAGGTTTTTTGGGATGCGCATGCGCAGGTTTTTTGGTATGCGCATGCCTAGTCGAGCAAAAACACGTGCGAGAGGATGCATCCCGCAGGCTAGTCGAGCAAAAACACGTGCGAGAGGATGCATCCCGCAGGCTAGTCGAGTAAAAACACGTGCGAGAGGATGCATCCCGCAGGCTAGTCGAGTAAAAACACGTGCGAGAGGATGCATCCCGCAGGCTAGTCGAGTAAAAACACGTGCGAGAGGATGCATCCCGCAGGCTAGTCGAGTAAAAACACGTGCGAGGTTTTGTGGGATGCGCATGCGCAGGTTTTGTGGGATGCGCATGCGCAGGTTTTTTGGGATGCGCATGGCTAGTCGAGCAAAAACACGTGCGAGAGGATGCATCCCGCAGGCTAGTCGAGCAAAAACACGTGCGAGAGGATGCATCCCGCAGGCTAGTCGAGCAAAAACACGTGCGAGAGGATGCATCCCGCAGGCTAGTCGAGCAAAAACACGTGCGAGAGGATGCATCCCGCAGGCTAGTCGAGCAAAAACACGTGCGAGAGGATGCATCCCGCAGGCTAGTCGAGCAAATACACGTGCGAGAGGATGCATCCCGCAGGCTAGTCGAGCAAAAACACGTGCGAGAGGATGCATCCCGCAGGCTAGTCGAGCAAAAACACGTGCGAGAGGATGCATCCCGCAGACTAGTCGAGTAAAAACACGTGCGAGAGGATGCTTCCCGCAGGCTAGTCGAGTAAAAACACGTGCGAGAGGATGCATCCCGCAGGCTAGTCGAGTAAAAACACGTGCAAGAGGATGCTTCCCGCAGGCTAGTCGAGTAAAAACACGTGCGAGAGGATGCATCCCGCAGGCTAGTCGAGTAAAAACACGTGCGAGGTTTTGTGGGATGCGCATGCGCAGGTTTTTTGGGATGCGCATGGCTAGTCGAGCAAAAACACGTGCGAGAGGATGCATCCCGCAGGCTAGTCGAGCAAAAACACGTGCGAGAGGATGCATCCCGCAGGCTAGTCGAGCAAAAACACGTGCGAGAGGATGCATCCCGCAGGCTAGTCGAGCAAAAACACGTGCGAGAGGATGTACTCCGCAGGCTAGTCGAGCAAAAACATGTGCGAGAGGATGCATCCCGCAGGCTAGTCGAGTAAAAACACGTGCGAGAGGATGCATCCCGCAGGCTAGTCGAGCAAAAACACGTGCGAGAGGATGCATCCCGCAGGCTAGTCGAGTAAAAACACGTGCGAGAGGATGCATCCCGCAGGCTAGTCGAGTAAAAACACGTGCGAGGTTTTGTGGGATGCGCATGCGCAGGTTTTGTGGGATGCGCATGCGCAGGTTTTTTGGGATGCGCATGCGCAGGTTTTTTGGGATGCGCATGCCTAGTCGAGTAAAAACACGTGCGGGAGGATGCATCCCGCAGGCTAGTCGAGTAAAAACACGTGCGAGAGGATGCATCCCGCAGGCTAGTCGAGCAAAAACACGTGCGAGAGGATGCATCCCGCAGGCTAGTCGAGCAAAAACACGTGCGAGAGGATGCATCCCGCAGACTAGTCGAGTAAAAACACGTGCGAGAGGATGCATCCCGCAGGCTAGTCGAGCAAAAACACGTGCGAGAGGATGCATCCCGCAGGCTAGTCGAGTAAAAACACGTGCGGGAGGATGCATCCCGCAGGCTAGTCGAGTAAAAACACGTGCGAGAGGATGCATCCCGCAGGCTAGTCGAGCAAAAACACGTGCGAGAGGATGCATCCCGCAGGCTAGTCGAGTAAAAACACGTGCGAGAGGATGAATCCCGCAGGCTAGTCGAGCAAAAACACGTGCGAGAGGATGCATCCCGCAGTCTAGTCGAGCAAAAACACGTGCGAGAGGATGCATCCCGCAGGCTAGTCGAGCAAAAACACGTGCGAGAGGATGCATCCCGCAGGCTAGTCGAGCAAAAACACGTGCGAGAGGATGTATTCCGCTGGCTAGTCGAGCAAAAACATGTGCGAGAGGATGCATCCCGCAGGCTAGTCGAGTAAAAACACGTGCGAGAGGATGCATCCCGCAGGCTAGTCGAGCAAAAACACGTGCGAGAGGATGCATCCCGCAGGCTAGTCGAGTAAAAACACGTGCGAGAGGATGCATCCCGCAGGCTAGTCGAGTAAAAACACGTGCGAGAGGATGCATCCCGCAGGCTAGTCGAGCAAAAACACGTGCGAGAGGATGCATCCCGCAGGCTAGTCGAGCAAAAACACGTGCGAGAGGATGCATCCCGCAGGCTAGTCGAGCAAAAACACGTGCGAGAGGATGCATCCCGCAGGGTAGTCAAGTAAAAACACGTGCGAGAGGATGCACCCCGCAGGCGAGTCGAGTAAAAACACGTGCGAGAGGATGCATCCCGCAGGCTAGTCGAGCAAAAACACGTGCGAGAGGATGCATCCCGCAGGCTAGTCGAGCAAAAACACGTGCGAGAGGATGCATCCCGCAGGCTAGTCAAGTAAAAACACGTGCGAGAGGATGCATCCCGCAGGCTAGTCGAGCACAAACACGTGCGAGAGGATGCATCCCGCAGGCTAGTCGAGCAAATACACGTGCGAGAGGATGCATCCCGCAGGCTAGTCGAGCAAAAACACGTGCGAGAGGATGCATCCCGCAGGCTAGTCGAGTAAAAACACGTGCGAGAGGATGCATCCCGCAGGCTAGTCCAGTAAAAACACGTGCGAGAGGATGCATCCCGCAGGCTAGTCGAGTAAAAACACGTGCGAGGTTTTGTGGGATGCGCATGCGCAGGTTTTGTGGGATGCGCATGTGCAGGTTTTTTGGGATGCGCATGCCTAGTCGAGCAAAAACACGTGCGAGAGGATGCATCCCGCAGGCTAGTCGAGTAAAAACACGTGCGAGAGGATGCATCCCGCAGGCTAGTCGAGCAAAAACACGTGCGAGAGGATGCATCCCGCAGGCTAGTCGAGCAAAAACACGTGCGAGAGGATGCATCCCGCAGGCTAGTCGAGCAAAAACACGTGCGAGAGGATGCTTCCCGCAGGCTAGTCGAGTAAAAACACGTGCGAGAGGATGCTTCCCGCTGGCTAGTCGAGTAAAAACACGTGCGAGAGGATGCATCCCGCAGGCTAGTCGAGTAAAAACACGTGCGAGAGGATGCATCCCGCAGGCTAGTCGAGCAAAAACACGTGCGAGGTTTTGTGGGATGCGCATGCGCAGGTTTTGTGGGATGCGCATGTGCAGGTTTTTTGGGATGCGCATGCCTAGTCGAGCAAAAACACGTGCGAGAGGATGCATCCCGCAGGCTAGTCGAGTAAAAACACGTGCGAGAGGATGCATCCCGCAGGCTAGTCGAGCAAAAACACGTGCGAGAGGATGCATCCCGCAGGCTAGTCGAGCAAAAACACGTGCGAGAGGATGCATCCCGCAGGCTAGTCGAGCAAATACACGTGCGAGAGGATGCATCCCGCAGGCTAGTCGAGCAAAAACACGTGCGAGAGGATGCATCCCGCAGGCTAGTCGAGTAAAAACACGTGCGAGAGGATGCATCCCGCAGGCTAGTCCAGTAAAAACACGTGCGAGAGGATGCATCCCGCAGGCTAGTCGAGTAAAAACACGTGCGAGGTTTTGTGGGATGCGCATGCGCAGGTTTTGTGGGATGCGCATGTGCAGGTTTTTTGGGATGCGCATGCCTAGTCGAGCAAAAACACGTGCGAGAGGATGCATCCCGCAGGCTAGTCGAGTAAAAACACGTGCGAGAGGATGCATCCCGCAGGCTAGTCGAGCAAAAACACGTGCGAGAGGATGCATCCCGCAGGCTAGTCGAGCAAAAACACGTGCGAGAGGATGCATCCCGCAGGCTAGTCGAGCAAAAACACGTGCGAGAGGATGCTTCCCGCAGGCTAGTCGAGTAAAAACACGTGCGAGAGGATGCTTCCCGCTGGCTAGTCGAGTAAAAACACGTGCGAGAGGATGCATCCCGCAGGCTAGTCGAGTAAAAACACGTGCGAGAGGATGCATCCCGCAGGCTAGTCGAGCAAAAACACGTGCGAGGTTTTGTGGGATGCGCATGCGCAGGTTTTGTGGGATGCGCATGTGCAGGTTTTTTGGGATGCGCATGCCTAGTCGAGCAAAAACACGTGCGAGAGGATGCATCCCGCAGGCTAGTCGAGTAAAAACACGTGCGAGAGGATGCATCCCGCAGGCTAGTCGAGCAAAAACACGTGCGAGAGGATGCATCCCGCAGGCTAGTCGAGCAAAAACACGTGCGAGAGGATGCATCCCGCAGGCTAGTCGAGCAAAAACACGTGCGAGAGGATGCATCCCGCAGACTAGTCGAGTAAAAACACGTGCGAGAGGATGCATCCCGCAGGCTAGTCGAGCAAAAACACGTGCGAGAGGATGCATCCCGCAGGCTAGTCGAGTAAAAACACGTGCGGGAGGATGCATCCCGCAGGCTAGTCGAGTAAAAACACGTGCGAGAGGATGCATCCCGCAGGCTAGTCGAGCAAAAACACGTGCGAGAGGATGCATCCCGCAGGCTAGTCGAGTAAAAACACGTGCGAGAGGATGAATCCCGCAGGCTAGTCGAGCAAAAACACGTGCGAGAGGATGCATCCCGCAGTCTAGTCGAGCAAAAACACGTGCGAGAGGATGCATCCCGCAGGCTAGTCGAGCAAAAACACGTGCGAGAGGATGCATCCCGCAGGCTAGTCGAGCAAAAACACGTGCGAGAGGATGTATTCCGCTGGCTAGTCGAGCAAAAACATGTGCGAGAGGATGCATCCCGCAGGCTAGTCGAGTAAAAACACGTGCGAGAGGATGCATCCCGCAGGCTAGTCGAGCAAAAACACGTGCGAGAGGATGCATCCCGCAGGCTAGTCGAGTAAAAACACGTGCGAGAGGATGCATCCCGCAGGCTAGTCGAGTAAAAACACGTGCGAGAGGATGCATCCCGCAGGCTAGTCGAGCAAAAACACGTGCGAGAGGATGCATCCCGCAGGCTAGTCGAGCAAAAACACGTGCGAGAGGATGCATCCCGCAGGCTAGTCGAGCAAAAACACGTGCGAGAGGATGCATCCCGCAGGGTAGTCAAGTAAAAACACGTGCGAGAGGATGCACCCCGCAGGCGAGTCGAGTAAAAACACGTGCGAGAGGATGCATCCCGCAGGCTAGTCGAGCAAAAACACGTGCGAGAGGATGCATCCCGCAGGCTAGTCGAGCAAAAACACGTGCGAGAGGATGCATCCCGCAGGCTAGTCAAGTAAAAACACGTGCGAGAGGATGCATCCCGCAGGCTAGTCGAGCACAAACACGTGCGAGAGGATGCATCCCGCAGGCTAGTCGAGCAAATACACGTGCGAGAGGATGCATCCCGCAGGCTAGTCGAGCAAAAACACGTGCGAGAGGATGCATCCCGCAGGCTAGTCGAGTAAAAACACGTGCGAGAGGATGCATCCCGCAGGCTAGTCCAGTAAAAACACGTGCGAGAGGATGCATCCCGCAGGCTAGTCGAGTAAAAACACGTGCGAGGTTTTGTGGGATGCGCATGCGCAGGTTTTGTGGGATGCGCATGTGCAGGTTTTTTGGGATGCGCATGCCTAGTCGAGCAAAAACACGTGCGAGAGGATGCATCCCGCAGGCTAGTCGAGTAAAAACACGTGCGAGAGGATGCATCCCGCAGGCTAGTCGAGCAAAAACACGTGCGAGAGGATGCATCCCGCAGGCTAGTCGAGCAAAAACACGTGCGAGAGGATGCATCCCGCAGGCTAGTCGAGCAAAAACACGTGCGAGAGGATGCTTCCCGCAGGCTAGTCGAGTAAAAACACGTGCGAGAGGATGCTTCCCGCTGGCTAGTCGAGTAAAAACACGTGCGAGAGGATGCATCCCGCAGGCTAGTCGAGTAAAAACACGTGCGAGAGGATGCATCCCGCAGGCTAGTCGAGCAAAAACACGTGCGAGGTTTTGTGGGATGCGCATGCGCAGGTTTTGTGGGATGCGCATGTGCAGGTTTTTTGGGATGCGCATGCCTAGTCGAGCAAAAACACGTGCGAGAGGATGCATCCCGCAGGCTAGTCGAGTAAAAACACGTGCGAGAGGATGCATCCCGCAGGCTAGTCGAGCAATAACACGTGCGAGAGGATGCATCCCGCAGGCTAGTCGAGTAAAAACACGTGCGAGGTTTTGTGGGATGCGCATGCGCAGGTTTTGTGGGATGCGCATGCGCAGGTTTTTTGGGATGCGCATGCGCAGGTTTTTTGGGATGCGCATGCCTAGTCGAGTAAAAACACGTGCGAGAGGATGAATCCCGCAGGCTAGTCGAGTAAAAACACGTGCGAGAGGATGCATCCCGCCGGCTAGTCGAGCAAAAACACGTGCGAGAGGATGCATCCCGCAGGCTAGTCGAGCAAAAACATGTGCGAGAGGATGCATCCCGCAGGCTAGTCGAGTAAAAACACGTGCGAGAGGATGCATCCCGCAGGCTAGTCGAGCAAAAACACGTGCGAGAGGATGCATCCCGCAGGCTAGTCGAGCAATAACACGTGCGAGAGGATGCATCCCGCAGGCTAGTCGAGTAAAAACACGTGCGAGGTTTTGTGGGATGCGCATGCGCAGGTTTTGTGGGATGCGCATGCGCAGGTTTTTTGGGATGCGCATGCGCAGGTTTTTTGGGATGCGCATGCCTAGTCGAGCAAAAACACGTGCGAGAGGATGCATCCCGCAGGCTAGTCAAGTAAAAACACGTGCGAGAGGATGCATCCCGCAGGCTAGTCGAGCACAAACACGTGCGAGAGGATGCATCCCGCAGGCTAGTCGAGCAAAAACATGTGCGAGAGGATGCATCCCGCAGGCTAGTCGAGTAAAAACACGTGCGAGAGGATGCATCCCGCAGGCTAGTCGAGCAAAAACACGTGCGAGAGGATGCATCCCGCAGGCTAGTCGAGTAAAAACACGTGCGAGAGGATGCATCCCGCAGGCTAGTCGAGTAAAAACACGTGCGAGAGGATGCATCCCGCAGGCTAGTCGAGCAAAAACACGTGCGAGGGGATGCATCCCGCAGGCTAGTCGAGTAAAAACACGTGCGAGAGGATGCATCCCGCAGGCTAGTCGAGCAAAAACACGTGCGAGAGGATGCATCCCGCAGGCTAGTCGAGCAAAAACACGTGCGAGAGGATGCATCCCGCCGGCTAGTCGAGCAAAAACACGTGCGAGGGGATGCATCCCGCAGGCTAGTCGAGCAAAGACACGTGCGAGAGGATGCATCCCGCAGGCTAGTCGAGTAAAAACACGTGCGAAAGGATGCATCCCGCAGGCTAGTCGAGCAAAAACACGTGCGAGAGGATGCATCCCGCAGGCTAGTCGAGCAAAAACACGTGCGAGAGGATGCATCCCGCAGGCTAGTCGAGCAAAAACACGTGCGAGAGGATGCATCCCGCAGGGTAGTCAAGTAAAAACACGTGCGAGAGGATGCACCCCGCAGGCGAGTCGAGTAAAAACACGTGCGAGAGGATGCATCCCGCAGGCTAGTCGAGCAAAAACACGTGCGAGAGGATGCATCCCGCAGGCTAGTCGAGCAAAAACACGTGCGAGAGGATGCATCCCGCAGGCTAGTCAAGTAAAAACACGTGCGAGAGGATGCATCCCGCAGGCTAGTCGAGCACAAACACGTGCGAGACGATGCATCCCGCAGGCTAGTCGAGCAAATACACGTGCGAGTGGATGCATCCCGCAGGCTAGTCGAGCAAAAACACGTGCGAGAGGATGCATCCCGCAGGCTAGTCGAGCAAAAACACGTGCGAGAGGATGCATCCCGCAGACTAGTCGAGTAAAAACACGTGCGAGAGGATGCTTCCCGCAGGCTAGTCGAGTAAAAACACGTGCGAGAGGATGCATCCCGCAGGCTAGTCGAGTAAAAACACGTGCGAGAGGATGCATCCCGCAGGCTAGTCGAGTAAAAACACGTGCGAGGTTTTGTGGGATGCGCATGCGCAGGTTTTGTGGGATGCGCATGTGCAGGTTTTTTGGGATGCGCATGCCTAGTCGAGCAAAAACACGTGCGAGAGGATGCATCCCGCAGGCTAGTCGAGTAAAAACACGTGCGAGAGGATGCATCCCGCAGGCTAGTCGAGCAAAAACACGTGCGAGAGGATGCATCCCGCAGGCTAGTCGAGCAAAAACACGTGCGAGGTTTTGTGGGATGCGCATGCGCAGGTTTTGTGGGATGCGCATGCGCAGGTTTTTTGGGATGCGCATGCGCAGGTTTTTTGGGATGCGCATGCCTAGTCGAGTAAAAACACGTGCGAGAGGATGAATCCCGCAGGCTAGTCGAGTAAAAACACGTGCGAGAGGATGCATCCCGCCGGCTAGTCGAGCAAAAACACGTGCGAGAACATGCATCCCGCAGGCTAGTCGAGTAAAAACACGTGCGAGGTATTGTGGGATGCGCATGCGCAGGTTTTGTGGGATGCGCATGCGCAGGTTTTTTGGGATGCGCATGCGCAAGTTTTTTGGGATGCGCATGGCTAGTCGAGCAAAAACACGTGCGAGAGGATGCATCCCGCAGGGTAGTCGACTAAAAACACGTGCGAGAGGATGCATCCCGCAGGGTAGTCGAGTAAAAACACGTGCGAGAGGATGCATCCCGCAGGCTAGTCGAGCAAAAACACGTGCGAGAGGATGCATCCCGCAGGCTAGTCGAGCAAAAACACGTGCGAGAGGATGCATCCCGCAGGCTAGTCAAGTAAAAACACGTGCGAGAGGATGCATCCCGCAGGCTAGTCGAGCACAAACACGTGCGAGAGGATGCATCCCGCAGGCTAGTCGAGCAAATACACGTGCGACAGGATGCATCCCGCAGGCTAGTCGAGCAAAAACACGTGCGAGAGGATGCATCCCGCAGGCTAGTCGAGCAAAAACACGTGCGAGAGGATGCATCCCGCAGACTAGTCGAGTAAAAACACGTGCGAGAGGATGCTTCCCGCAGGCTAGTCGAGTAAAAACACGTGCGAGAGGATGCATCCCGCAGGCTAGTCGAGTAAAAACACGTGCAAGAGGTTGCTTCCCGCAGGCTAGTCGAGTAAAAACACGTGCGAGAGGATGCATCCCGCAGGCTAGTCGAGTAAAAACACGTGCGAGAGGATGCGTCCCGCTGGCTAGTCGAGCAAAAACACGTGCGAGAGGATGCATCCCGCAGGCTAGTCGAGCAAAAACACGTGCGAGAGGATGCATCCCGCAGACTAGTCGAGTAAAAACACGTGCGAGAGGATGCTTCCCGCAGGCTAGTCGAGTAAAAACACGTGCGAGAGGATGCATCCCGCAGGCTAGTCGAGTAAAAACACGTGCAAGAGGTTGCTTCCCGCAGGCTAGTCGAGTAAAAACACGTGCGAGAGGATGCATCCCGCAGGCTAGTCGAGTAAAAACACGTGCGAGAGGATGCGTCCCGCTGGCTAGTCGAGCAAAAACACGTGCGAGAGGATGCATCCCGCAGGCTAGTCGAGCAAAAACACGTGCGAGAGGATGCATCCCGCAGGCTAGTCGAGTAAAAACACGTGCGAGAGGATGCATCCCGCAGGCTAGTCGAGCAAAAACACGTGCGAGAGGATGCATCCCGCAGGCTAGTCGAGCAAAAACACGTGCGAGAGGATGCATCCCGCAGGCTAGTCGAGCAAAAACACGTGCGAGAGGATGCATCCCGCAGGGTAGTCAAGTAAAAACACGTGCGAGAGGATGCACCCCGCAGGCGAGTCGAGTAAAAACACGTGCGAGAGGATGCATCCCGCAGGCTAGTCGAGCAAAAACACGTGCGAGAGGATGCATCCCGCAGGCTAGTCGAGCAAAAACACGTGCGAGAGGATGCATCCCGCAGGCTAGTCAAGTAAAAACACGTGCGAGAGGATGCATCCCGCAGGCTAGTCGAGCACAAACACGTGCGAGAGGATGCATCCCGCAGGCTAGTCGAGCAAATACACGTGCGAGAGGATGCATCCCGCAGGCTAGTCGAGCAAAAACACGTGCGAGAGGATGCATCCCGCAGGCTAGTCGAGCAAAAACACGTGCGAGAGGATGCATCCCGCAGACTAGTCGAGTAAAAACACATGCGAGAGGATGCTTCCCGCAGGCTAGTCGAGTAAAAACACGTGCGAGAGGATGCATCCCGCAGGCTAGTCGAGTAAAAACACGTGCGAGAGGATGCATCCCGCAGGCTAGTCGAGTAAAAACACGTGCGAGGTTTTGTGGGATGCGCATGCGCAGGTTTTGTGGGATGCGCATGTGCAGGTTTTTTGGGATGCGCATGCCTAGTCGAGCAAAAACACGTGCGAGAGGATGCATCCCGCAGGCTAGTCGAGTAAAAACACGTGCGAGAGGATGCATCCCGCAGGCTAGTCGAGCAAAAACACGTGCGAGAGGATGCATCCCGCAGGCTAGTCGAGCAAAAACACGTGCGAGAGGATGCATCCCGCAGGCTAGTCGAGCAAAAACACGTGCGAGAGGATGCTTCCCGCAGGCTAGTCGAGTAAAAACACGTGCGAGAGGATGCATCCCGCAGGCTAGTCGAGTAAAAACACGTGCGAGAGGATGCATCCCGCAGTCTAGTCGAGTAAAAACACGTGCGAGAACATGCATCCCGCAGGCTAGTCGAGTAAAAACACGTGCGAGGTTTTGTGGGATGCGCATGCGCAGGTTTTGTGGGATGCGCATGCGCAGGTTTTTTGGGATGCGCATGCGCAGGTTTTTTGGGATGCGCATGCCTAGTCGAGTAAAAACACGTGCGAGAGGATGAATCCCGCAGGCTAGTCGAGTAAAAACACGTGCGAGAGGATGCATCCCGCCGGCTAGTCGAGCAAAAACACGTGCGAGGGGATGCATCCCGCAGGCTAGTCGAGCAAAGACACGTGCGAGAGGATGCATCCCGCAGGCTAGTCGAGTAAAAACACGTGCGAAAGGATGCATCCCGCAGGCTAGTCGAGCAAAAACACGTGCGAGAGGATGCATCCCGCAGGCTAGTCGAGCAAAAACACGTGCGAGAGGATGCATCCCGCAGGCTAGTCGAGCAAAAACACGTGCGAGAGGATGCATCCCGCAGGGTAGTCAAGTAAAAACACGTGCGAGAGGATGCATCCCGCAGGCTAGTCGAGTAAAAACACGTGCGAGAGGATGCATCCCGCAGGCTAGTCGAGCAAAAACACGTGCGAGAGGATACATCCCGCAGGCTAGTCGAGCAAAAACACGTGCGAGAGGATGCATCCCGCAGGCTAGTCAAGTAAAAACACGTGCGAGAGGATGCATCCCGCAGGCTAGTCGAGCACAAACACGTGCGAGACGATGCATCCCGCAGGCTAGTCGAGCAAATACACGTGCGAGTGGATGCATCCCGCAGGCTAGTCGAGCAAAAACACGTGCGAGAGGATGCATCCCGCAGGCTAGTCGAGCAAAAACACGTGCGAGAGGATGCATCCCGCAGACTAGTCGAGTAAAAACACGTGCGAGAGGATGCTTCCCGCAGGCTAGTCGAGTAAAAACACGTGCGAGAGGATGCATCCCGCAGGCTAGTCGAGTAAAAACACGTGCGAGAGGATGCATCCCGCAGGCTAGTCGAGTAAAAACACGTGCGAGGTTTTGTGGGATGCGCATGCGCAGGTTTTGTGGGATGCGCATGTGCAGGTTTTTTGGGATGCGCATGCCTAGTCGAGCAAAAACACGTGCGAGAGGATGCATCCCGCAGGCTAGTCGAGTAAAAACACGTGCGAGAGGATGCATCCCGCAGGCTAGTCGAGCAAAAACACGTGCGAGAGGATGCATCCCGCAGGCTAGTCGAGCAAAAACACGTGCGAGAGGATGCATCCCGCAGGCTAGTCGAGCAAAAACACGTGCGAGAGGATGCTTCCCGCAGGCTAGTCGAGTAAAAACACGTGCGAGAGGATGCATCCCGCAGGCTAGTCGAGTAAAAACACGTGCGAGAGGATGCATCCCGCAGTCTAGTCGAGTAAAAACACGTGCGAGAACATGCATCCCGCAGGCTAGTCGAGTAAAAACACGTGCGAGGTTTTGTGGGATGCGCATGCGCAGGTTTTGTGGGATGCGCATGCGCAGGTTTTTTGGGATGCGCATGCGCAGGTTTTTTGGGATGCGCATGCCTAGTCGAGTAAAAACACGTGCGAGAGGATGAATCCCGCAGGCTAGTCGAGTAAAAACACGTGCGAGAGGATGCATCCCGCCGGCTAGTCGAGCAAAAACACGTGCGAGGGGATGCATCCCGCAGGCTAGTCGAGCAAAGACACGTGCGAGAGGATGCATCCCGCAGGCTAGTCGAGTAAAAACACGTGCGAAAGGATGCATCCCGCAGGCTAGTCGAGCAAAAACACGTGCGAGAGGATGCATCCCGCAGGCTAGTCGAGCAAAAACACGTGCGAGAGGATGCATCCCGCAGGCTAGTCGAGCAAAAACACGTGCGAGAGGATGCATCCCGCAGGGTAGTCAAGTAAAAACACGTGCGAGAGGATGCATCCCGCAGGCTAGTCGAGTAAAAACACGTGCGAGAGGATGCATCCCGCAGGCTAGTCGAGCAAAAACACGTGCGAGAGGATACATCCCGCAGGCTAGTCGAGCAAAAACACGTGCGAGAGGATGCATCCCGCAGGCTAGTCAAGTAAAAACACGTGCGAGAGGATGCATCCCGCAGGCTAGTCGAGCACAAACACGTGCGAGACGATGCATCCCGCAGGCTAGTCGAGCAAATACACGTGCGAGTGGATGCATCCCGCAGGCTAGTCGAGCAAAAACACGTGCGAGAGGATGCATCCCGCAGGCTAGTCGAGCAAAAACACGTGCGAGAGGATGCATCCCGCAGACTAGTCGAGTAAAAACACGTGCGAGAGGATGCTTCCCGCAGGCTAGTCGAGTAAAAACACGTGCGAGAGGATGCATCCCGCAGGCTAGTCGAGTAAAAACACGTGCGAGAGGATGCATCCCGCAGGCTAGTCGAGTAAAAACACGTGCGAGGTTTTGTGGGATGCGCATGCGCAGGTTTTGTGGGATGCGCATGTGCAGGTTTTTTGGGATGCGCATGCCTAGTCGATCAAAAACACGTGCGAGAGGATGCATCCCGCAGGCTAGTCGAGTAAAAACACGTGCGAGAGGATGCATCCCGCAGGCTAGTCGAGCAAAAACACGTGCGAGAGGATGCATCCCGCAGGCTAGTCGAGTAAAAACACGTGCGAGGTTTTGTGGGATGCGCATGCGCAGGTTTTGTGGGATGCGCATGCGCAGGTTTTTTGGGATGCGCATGCGCAGGTTTTTTGGGATGCGCATGCCTAGTCGAGTAAAAACACGTGCGAGAGGATGAATCCCGCAGGCTAGTCGAGTAAAAACACGTGCGAGAGGATGCATCCCGCCGGCTAGTCGAGCAAAAACACGTGCGAGAACATGCATCCCGCAGGCTAGTCGAGTAAAAACACGTGCGAGGTATTGTGGGATGCGCATGCGCAGGTTTTGTGGGATGCGCATGCGCAGGTTTTTTGGGATGCGCATGCGCAAGTTTTTTGGGATGCGCATGGCTAGTCGAGCAAAAACACGTGCGAGAGGATGCATCCCGCAGGGTAGTCGAGTAAAAACACGTGCGAGAGGATGCATCCCGCAGGCTAGTCGAGCAAAAACACGTGCGAGAGGATGCATCCCGCAGGCTAGTCGAGCAAAAACACGTGCGAGAGGATGCATCCCGCAGGCTAGTCAAGTAAAAACACGTGCGAGAGGATGCATCCCGCAGGCTAGTCGAGCACAAACACGTGCGAGAGGATGCATCCCGCAGGCTAGTCGAGCAAATACACGTGCGACAGGATGCATCCCGCAGGCTAGTCGAGCAAAAACACGTGCGAGGTTTTGTGGGATGCGCATGCGCAGGTTTTGTGGGATGCGCATGTGCAGGTTTTTTGGGATGCGCATGCCTAGTCGATCAAAAACACGTGCGAGAGGATGCATCCCGCAGGCTAGTCGAGTAAAAACACGTGCGAGAGGATGCATCCCGCAGGCTAGTCGAGTAAAAACACGTGCGAGGTTTTGTGGGATGCGCATGCGCAGGTTTTGTGGGATGCGCATGTGCAGGTTTTTTGGGATGCGCATGCCTAGTCGATCAAAAACACGTGCGAGAGGATGCATCCCGCAGGCTAGTCGAGTAAAAACACGTGCGAGAGGATGCATCCCGCAGGCTAGTCGAGCAAAAACACGTGCGAGAGGATGCATCCCGCAGGCTAGTCGAGTAAAAACACGTGCGAGGTTTTGTGGGATGCGCATGCGCAGGTTTTGTGGGATGCGCATGCGCAGGTTTTTTGGGATGCGCATGCGCAGGTTTTTTGGGATGCGCATGCCTAGTCGAGTAAAAACACGTGCGAGAGGATGAATCCCGCAGGCTAGTCGAGTAAAAACACGTGCGAGAGGATGCATCCCGCCGGCTAGTCGAGCAAAAACACGTGCGAGAACATGCATCCCGCAGGCTAGTCGAGTAAAAACACGTGCGAGGTATTGTGGGATGCGCATGCGCAGGTTTTGTGGGATGCGCATGCGCAGGTTTTTTGGGATGCGCATGCGCAAGTTTTTTGGGATGCGCATGGCTAGTCGAGCAAAAACACGTGCGAGAGGATGCATCCCGCAGGGTAGTCGACTAAAAACACGTGCGAGAGGATGCATCCCGCAGGGTAGTCGAGTAAAAACACGTGCGAGAGGATGCATCCCGCAGGCTAGTCGAGCAAAAACACGTGCGAGAGGATGCATCCCGCAGGCTAGTCGAGCAAAAACACGTGCGAGAGGATGCATCCCGCAGGCTAGTCAAGTAAAAA
>NW_027469739.1:0-70257 GCF_051020765.1 Lasioglossum baleicum | reverse complement strand
CTATATCGAGGGTATAACTTCGTGATGAGAGGTACAAACTAATATATATTTCTATGGCGGCCATTGTAATTTTATGTATGAATTACATGATCAGCTGCGACATTATGCGAGATCGTTAGCACCTTCTCTGAGAGTTGGACGGCTGAGTCAGTAGCTTCACCTGTATATGTGATACCGAGTGTCAAGCCTAGTGTTCCAGGAGTATCTCCGCTGCACAGCACTTGCAATAGACACCTTGCTTCCCAATATGAATATTAGAGTAGTGAGTCAATCCACCGGAAAACAATACCAATTGGTACAAGGTCATTCTTTTCAACCTATAACTGACATTCCAAGAACTCGAGCCGTCGTAGCGATTGTCTTGCTTCGGGATCACATGGACGTATTAGTAGACACTGTAGCAGACTGGCAACTAATTTTCATGAAATATTACAATATTCGTGGTTCAGTCCGGTCGAGAACGTTCCCACATTCATTGGGAATCTAAAATGGCTTCCCCTATCCTGCCATTCCGAGAGACACACCAGGTATATCAGGAGTAAATCCGCTGTACAGTAATGGACACCTTAATTCACGCTTAGAGTAGTAAAGTAAAACGTCAAACCGCCTAAGAGCATTGCAAATTGGTATAAAGTGAAACACTTTACCGATAGCCGAAGCATCCGCGAACCTCACCCGTACATCGAGAGTATAACTTCGTATTCAGAGGTTCATATTAGTATACATTTCAGTAACGGACACCTTAATTTCAAGTATGAGTTTGAAGGTCAAGTGCAAGCCGTTCGAGAAGGTTACCATCTTCATTGTGATTCTTACGGCTAAGTCAATAGCTTCATACATCCCGTGATTCAGGTAAACAATCGAGATATTTCAGGTGTAATTGCGCTGTACAGTATTGCCAATAGATTCCTTAATTCGCGGATTCAATATAAAAATGGATCGTTATACCGTGCGCGAACGTTACAAGTGCTTTAAAGGAAAACATTTTACTCAATGCCTTCCCGTTGGAGAGGCTAACCCGCCGCATCGAGACTATAGCTTCGTGTTTAGAGAAACACGTTAGTATACAGTTTAGTGACGGCACCCTAAATTCATGTATGAATTGGAATATCAAGAGTCAAAGCGTTCAAGATCGTTACCAGCTTCCTTGTTGGTCGAACAGCTAAGTCAATAGCTTCAAATATCCTGTGATCCCGTAAGTCATATAAGGCAATACGGTAATAAATCAGCTGAAGATTATTGGCAATTGAATTCACGGTTTGAATATTAATGTCAGGAGTCAAACCGCCGGAAATCATTATCAATTCGAATAAAGTCTTTCCTTTTGCCGAACTTCTTACATTAAGGCAACCAAACCCGCTGTACCGGCTGTCATACCTATTCCTATCGGAGACAAATTAGTAGTCATTTTTGCAGCTCCACTGAACATTTTCATGTATAAGTATCAAAATCGAGAGACAAACATTCCGAGAACGATACAACCATATTTAAGAGTCGAACGGCCAAGTCAATAGCTTGATCTATGTTGTGATTCCGAGAGCTAAAGCAGGTATTTCGGGATTAAATCCGCTGAGCGCTATTGGCAATAGATGCATTAGTTCACGGTTTGAATATTAATATAGAACGTGAAACCGATTGAGAACTTTACCAATTGAAACAGGTTCAAACGCTTTACCGAAGATTATACCAACCGAAAAACTTAGCCGCTGACTCGAGAGTATAACATGTTGTTCAGTGGGACGAATTAGTATACAGTTTTATGACGGGCATCTTAATTTCCCCCATGCACGGTTCTACAACGTTACTTCCCTCTTTGTGGGTCGAACGGCTGAGTCAATAGCTTCACCTAACCTGTTATTCCGTGGGCCGACCCAGGAATTCCGGGAGTAAGAGCGCTGAAGATCATTGGCAATGCACACCATAATTCACGGCATAAATATTAAGGAACTGAGTCAAACCGCCGGAGATCGTTATCAATTGAAATACAGTAATACTTCTTACGCAACACATTACCTTCCGAGAACATAAAACGCTGTAGCGAGTGTCTAGCTTAGTGTTTAGAGAAACAAATGAGTAGTCATTTCAGAAGGCGGATACCTCAGTTTCACGTATGAACAGCCAAATCGAGAGTCAACCGTTTCGAGACGTTAGCATAGTTTCTGAGAGTTGTACTGCTAAGTCAATAGCCTCATCTTCCCTGTTATTCCGAGAGTAAGACCAGGCAGTCCGAGAGTCTATACGCTGTACAATATTGGCAATACACACTTTAATTCACGGAATCAATTTGAATGTACACAGTGAAGCCGTTGTAGAACGTTAAATATTGGCACACAGTAGAACATTTACCGATAACCATACCTTCCGAGAACCAAGCAGCCAGTATCGAGAGTACATCTTCGTGTTCAGTAAAACACATTAGTATACGTTTTAGTGACTAGAATCTTAATTTCAAGTATGATATTGAATATCCAGGGTCAATCCGCTGTGGAACGTTACCAGCCTCCTCGAGAGTCGAACGGATAAGTCAATAGCATCACCTATGCAGTGAATCGGATAGTCAAACCAGGTATTCCTCGAGTACGTCCGCTGAACAGTATTGGCAATACGTCCCTGGATTCACTGTTTGAATATTAACCAGGCCATCAAGCCAATGTTGAACATTACCCATATGTGTAGGGTCGAACTTCCTACAGAGTGCCTCACCCACCGAAACACTAACCCGCTGTATCGGGAGTATATCACCGTGATCAGAGGTACGAACTAGTGTATATTTTAGTGTCGAGAACCATAATTCCATGTTAGAATTAGAAGATCGATGGTCAAACCGTTCGAGATCGTTACCACATGCCCTGTGAGACGAACGGCTAAGTCAATAGCTTCACCTTTAATCTGCTTCCTCGAGTGAAACCAAGTATTCCGGTGGTAAATCTGCAGTACAGTATTGGGAATAGACACCGTAGTTCTCGGTTTGAACATTAAAGTTGAAAGACAAACTGTCGCAGATGATTAGAAATTGGTATAGAGTCACTTTTCTTACGCAAGCCATACCTTCCGAGCAGCTAACCCTCCGTATCGAGAGCTTAACTTCGTGTTCAGAGGCTCAAACTAGAAAATATCTTAGTGATGGGTACCATAATTTCATTATAAATAAGAAGGTCGATGGTTAAACCGTTCGAGAATGTTACCACATTCATTGAGATACAAGCGGATAAGTCAATACTGAAATTGAAGTCAGGTAATCGGGGAGTAAATGCGCTGTACAGCATTGGCAATAGATACCTTAATTCACGGATTGAGTGCTAAAATATATCGTCACCCCGTGTTAGAACTTACCAATTGGTTGAAAGTCAATCGTTTCACAGAATGCCTTACCCTCCGAAAGACTAACCCGCAGTATCGAGAGTACAGCATCGTGTTTTTTGGTACAAATGACAATACATTATAATGACGGACACCATGAATTCGTGTATGAATTATAATGCTAAGGGTCAAGCCGTTTGAGAACGTTACAAACTCTAATCAGAGTCGACCGGCGACGTCTATAGCTTCACCTATCCTATGATTCCAAGCACCAAATGAGGTATTCCGGGAGTAAATCCGCTGTACAGTATTGGCATTCGACACATATATTTACGGTTTTAATAATAAAGCAGACAGTCATACTGTAGAAGATGTATACCTATTTCTATAGAGTCAAACCTTCTTCAGAAGGCAATAGCTTCGGAGATGCTAATCCGCCGTATCGGGACTATGTCTACGAGCTCAGGGAAACGCGTTAGTGTACAATTTTGGGACGTCTACTTAAATTCATGTATGAATTACAACATCGACGGCCAATCTGTTCCAGAACGTGTGCACCTTCTTTGAGTGTCGAACGGCTAAGGCAATAGCTACACCTATCATGTGATTCCGAGAGCCGTACCAGGTATTCCGGGAGTAAATCGGCTTACCGTATTGGCATTAGATACCATAATTCACGGTATAAATATTCATGTACCGAGTTAAACCGTTGAAGACAGTTACGTATTGGAAAAGTGACAAACTTTACCGAAGGCCTTACCCACCACGAGACTTTCCCGCTGTAGGGAGTGCCATGCATAGTGTTCAGAGGAACAAATTAGTGTACGATATAGTCACGGGCATCTTAATTCCATGCATAAATTTGAAGATCGCGTGCATAAGATTTCGAGAACGTAACCTCCTTGTTTGAGTGTAGAACGGCAAAGTCGATAGCTTCAGCAAACATGTTATTTCGAAGGTCGAAACAGCCATACCGGGAGAAAATCAGCTGAAAAGTATTGGCAAATCACGGTTTGAATATTAAATTGCAAAGTCATCGCCATGTAGAAAGTAAGTTATTGGTATAGAGTCAAGCATTTTAACGTCGGCCATACCGTCCGTGAACAAATCCTTCTGTATCGGGAGTATAGCTTCCAGTTCTGACCAAGAAATTAGAATACATATTAGTGACGGTACCTAATTTCATGTATGAATTACGAGATCGTGGGTGAAACCTTTCGTGATCGTTGCCACCCGTTTCGATGTCGAACCTCTAAGTCAATAGCTTTATGTGTCCTGTGATTCCGAGAGTCAAACCAGGTATCCGTGCAGTATGTCCACTGAACATTATTGACAATAGAGACATTAATTCACGGTTTGAATATTAAAGTAAGTCTTCCAACAGTTGGTGAACATTACCAATATATATATAATGTCATATCTTTTGCTGAATACCTTGTCTTCCGAGAAAATTACGTTCTGTATCGGGAGTAAAACATCGTGTTCAGAGGAACAAGTCGGTATACATTTTACTGATGGTCACCATAATTTCACGTATCAATTACAAAATCGGAGGCCAAACCAATCGAGAACGTTACCGCCGTCTTTGAGAGTCATACGGCTTAGCCAATAGCGTCGACTACCCTGTGATTCGAACAGTCACACCAGGTATACCGGGAGTAAATCTGCTGAACAGTATTGGCAAGAGAAACATTAATTGACGGTATAAATATTGAGATAGAGTGTAAAACTGTTTGTGGACGTTAGTAGTATGCATAAAGTCAAGCGCTTAACCGAAGTCCTTATCCTTCGAAAGTCTATACCGCTGTACCAAGTGTCATGCTTGGTGTTCACGGATACAAGTTAGTAGACATTTTAGCAGACTTACGCCTTGTTTTCGTGTATTATTAGCAAAATCACGAACCAAATCTTTCGAGAACGTTACTACCTTCTTTCAGTGTCAAATGCCTAAGTCAATAGGTCCACCTACCCTGTGATTCCGAGAATCAAACCACGAATTCCGGGAGTGAATTTGCTACACAAGATGGGCAATAGTCGCCTTAATTAACGGCTTGCTTGTTGGAATAGAGCGTCAGGCCTTTTGGGAGTGCTTCAAATTGTTATAAAGTCATTCATTCTACCGAATTCCTTACATTCAGGAACATAACCCGCTGTATGGAGAATATAGCTAGGTCTTCACAGAAGCAAATTAGTATACACTTTCGTGACACGCACCTAAATTTCATGTAAGAATTAGATGTCCGGGAGTCAAACGGCTCCAGGATTTTAACACCTCTTTGAAAGTCAAACGGCTAAGTGAGTAGCCTCGACCATCCTGTGATTCCGTCGGTAAAACCAGGTACTCCGCGCGTAAATCGGCTGTACACTATTGGTATTACTTACCCTAACTCGCGGTATAAACGTTAAAGACCAGAGTCAAACGGTTGTAGAACGTTACGAATTGGAATGGAGTCTAACTTTTCACTGAACGCCGTACCTTCCAAGAAGCATACCCACAGCATCGAGAGTATTTATTCATGTTCGGTGAAGCAAATTGGTATACATTTTAGTGACGGGCACGATAATTTCCTGCGTAAAATAAAAGGAATGGAGTCAAACCGTTTGAGAACCACCTTCTTTGGGAACCGAACGGCTAAGTCAATAGCTTAATCTATCCTATGTGTCGGAAACCAGGTATTTCAGGATTAAATGCACTGCACATTACGGACAATAGACACCTTAATTCATGCTTTGAATTTAAAGTAGAGCGTCAATCCGATTGAGAATGTTACCAATTCACATTTGCTCGAAAGACATACCGAAGTACTCACCCTCGGAATGCCTAACCCTCTGTACCGATAGTATAAGACCGTGTTCAGAGGAACAAATTACTAAAAATTTTAGAGATGGGCACATTAGTTTCATGTCTGAATTAGAAATCGAGAGTCAAATCGTTCAAGAACTTTACCACTTTCCTTGAGATTCGAACAGCTAATCCAATAGCATCACGTGTCTTGTGATTCCGAGCGAGAAACCAGGTATTCCAGTAGTAAATCCGCTGTATAGTATCGGTATTTAAAGCCAACGTCCCGGTATAAATGTTAAAGTACAGAGTCACGCAGTTGTACTACGTTACCTATTGGTATAGAGTCTAACCTATCACCGAAGGCCTTACCTTCCGAGAACAGAACCCGCTGTAGGGTGTGTCTTGCTTGATGCTGACTGAAATAAATTAGCATAAATTTTAGCAGACGTACAACTTATTTTCAGGCTTGTATAGCAAACTCGGGAGTCAACCCTTTCGAGTGCTTTACCACCATTATTGACATTCAGACGGCCAAGTAAATAGCTTTACCAATCCTGTGATTCCGCGAGTCAAATAAGGCATTTCTGGAGTAATCCACTGACCAGTATTCGCAATAGGCACCTTAATTCAGGGAATGAATATTTTAAAATAGTGTGTAGAGCCGCCGGCGAATATTACCAATTCGAATTAAGTCACTCTTCTTACCGAACACCTTACCCTCCGATATAAACAAATTACGAGACATTCCTGCGGACGGACACCACATCTTTGTGTATATCATCATCTACAGTCAAAGCGTTCGAGAACATTACCACCGTTGAGAGTCGCACAGCTCTGTCAATAGCTTGACATATTATGTGTTGCCCAATGTCAAACTAGATATTCCGGGCGTATATGCGCTGTGCAGGATTGGCAATAGACACCACAATTTAGCTTTTGAATATTCGAAGCAGGCCGTCGTTGTAGAACATTACCTGTAGGTGTATGGCCATACTTCTTACAGAATTCCTTACACTCCGAAAAAGGAAACCGCTATATCCAGAGTATAACACCGTATACATAGGATCAAACTAGTATACATTTTAATGACGAGCACCTTAATTTCATCAATGAATTCGACGCTTGGGTGTCAAACCGTTCTAGAATGTTACCACCTTCTGTGAGACACGGACAGCTAAGTAAATAGCTTCACCTATCCTGTGGTTTAGAGAGACAAGCCTGGTAATCCGGGAGTAACTCCGCTGTTCAGAACTGGCAATAGCCACCTCAATTATAAATAAATATTAAAGCAGTGCGTCAAGCCGTTGTAGAACGTTACCTATTTGTGTAGGGTTAAACACCTTTCAGAATTCCTTTCCCACCGAAGGACTGTCAGCTGTATCGGGAGTATAACACCGTGTTCAGAGGAACGATCTAGTATACATTTCAGTGACGGGCACCTTAATTTCATGTATGAATAAGAAGGTCGAATGTCAAACCGTTGGGGAACGCTTCAAACATTCTTGAGAGTCGCACATCTAAGTCAATAGCGTCACCGATCATCCGATACTGAGAGTCAAGCCAGATATTCCGGGAGTAAATCGGCTAATTGGTATTCGTGTTGGCTCCATAATTCACGGTATGTGTATTATGGTAGGGCGTCAATCCGTTTGAGAATGCTACCAATTGCTACAAAGTCAAACGCTTCACTGAAGAACATATCCTCCGAAAGCCTATCGTGCTGCACCGAGAGTATGACATGACTTTCGAAGGTATAAATTCGTATATATTTTAGTGACGGGCACCTTAATTTCATGTACGAATTGGAAGATCGAGTGTCAAACCGTTCGAGGACGTAACTTCCTTCGTTGAGATGGGCACAGCTACGACAATAGATTCACCTATCACGTTATTTCGAGTGTCAAGCCAGGTATTCCGGTTGTAAAGCCGCTGTTCAGTACTGGCAGTAGACACCTTAATTCGCAGTATGAATATTAAGGTAGAGAGTCAAACCGTGAGTGAACATTACTGATTGCTATAATGTCATTCTTTTAAGGGAATACCTGACGTTCCGCGAATCTTACCTGCTGTAGGGAGTTTCTTGCTTCATATTCAGAGAAACAAATAACAATTTATTTAAGTGACGAGCTCCGAAATTCCATGCATGAACAAGAAGATCGAGGCTCAAAGCGTTCGATATCGTTACTCATTCGTATAGTGTCAAACCCTTTATGGAAGGCTTTACCTCAAGATAACAAAACCGTGTGTATCGAGAGTATAACTTCGTGTTCACAAAAAAACATTTTTACCCAATTTTGTCTGGTGCACCTTAATTTCGTGTATTAATTAGTAGATCGAGTGTAAAACCGCTAGAGAGCGATGCCACTCGTTTGTCAGTTGAACGGCGAAGTCAATAACTTCGCCAATCCTGTGACTCCGAAAGTCTACCAGCTTTACCGGGATTAAATCCGCTGATAGGTATTGGTATTTGTCACCTTAATTCACGGTTTGGGTATTAAAGAATAATGTCAAACCGCTTTTTATCGTTACACATAGCTATGAATATACCCCCATTACCGATGGCCTCTCCTTCCCAGTAGCTATCCCGCTCTATCTAAAGGATAGCTTCGTGTTCAGAGAAACACATTAGTACACATTTTAGCGACGGGTGGCATAATTTCATGTATGGCTTAGAAGACCGAGAGCCAAATCAATCGAGAACCTTACCACCTTCACTGAGAGTCGAACGGCTGAGACAATAGCTCCACGTATCCTGTGATTCCGATAGTGAAATCATTTATTCCGGGAGCCAATCCGCTGTACAGTAATGACAATAGTCACCTTAATTCTCGCTATGAACATTAAAGTAGAAGGTCAATCCGTCGGAGAGCATTACGAATTGGTATTCAGTCACTCTTTTCACCGAATACATTGCATTCCTAGAGCCTATCCCGCTACAGCGCGTGTCTTGCTCACTGCTGACGGACACAAGCTAGTAGAGATTTTTCCAGATGGACACCTTATTTTAATGTATGAATGGGAGGATCGAGAGTCAATCCGTTGCTAGCACATTACCATCTTCATTGGGAGTCGAACGGCTAAGTCAATAGTTTCACATATCCTGTGGCTCCGATAGAAATATCGGGTATTCCGGGTGTCAATCCGCTGTACCGTATTGACAATAGACACCTTAGTTCGTGGTATGAATGTTAATGTCGAAGTTCAATACATCGGAGAACATTACCAATTGGTATAGAGTCATTCGTCTTACCGAATACATTACCTTCCTGGAACCTATACCTCTGAAGCGAGTGTCATGTGTTGTTCTCACGGAAACAAATTAGTAGACACAATAGCGTCCGCAAGCCTTATTTTGATATATGATTTAGAAAAGCGAGGCTCGAACTTTTCGAGATCGTTCCCACCTTTTTGGGAGTGTAACGGCTAAGTCAATAGCTTCACATACCCCGTGATTCCGACAGTAAAATCGGGTATTCCAGCAGCCAATCCGCTGTACCGTATTGGCAATGGACTCCATAATTCGAGGTATGGATATTAAAAGTTGAAGGTCAATCCGTCGCAGAACATTACCAATTGGTACAGATTTATTTTTCCTACAGAATACATTAACTTCCTAGGACCTATCCCGCTGTAGCGTGTGTCATGCTTAGTGCTCACGGAGCAAATTGATAGACATTTTAGCAGATGGATGCCTTACTTTCATGTATCAACTGAGAATTCGGCAGTTAAGCCGTTCGCGAGCGATCCCAACTCCTTCGAGAGACGAAGGGTTAAGTCAATAGCTTCGCTTATCCTGCTATTACGATAGGCAAACCAGGCACGCCGGGAGGCAATCCATTGTACAGTGTTGGCAGTAGACACCTTTATGCACGGTATGAACGTTAATGTAGGGAGTCATGCCGATGGAGAGCCATACCAAATGGTATAATGTCAAAATTTTTACCGGATACCATACCTTCCAAGAACCTAACCCGCTGTAGCGAGTGTTACACTTGGTGCACAACGAATCATATTAGTAGACTTCTTCGCAGGCGGACACCTTATTTTCATGAAGGAATAGAATAATCGGGTGTGAGACCATTGGAGATCGTTGCCACCTTCTTTGGTTGTCGAACGCCTAAGTACATACCTTCACCTATCCTGTGATTCCGATAGTCAAATCAGGTATTCCGGGAGCGAATCCGCTGATCAGTGTTGGCAATATACACCTTAATTCACGGTAAGAATGTTAAAGTAGAGCGTCAAACCGATTGAGAGCATTACCAATTGCCATAAAGTCAAACGTCTTACCGAATGCCGTACCGTCCGTGATGCTCAACCGCGGTATCGAGAGTATGGCTTCTTGTTTACCAAACCACATTAGTATACCATTTAGTGACGGCACCATAAATTCATGTATGAATTGGAGTATTGACGGTCAAACCTTTCTATATCGTTACCTCCCTCCTTGTGGGTCGAACGGCTAAGTCAATAGCTTCACCTATCCTGTGATTCCGAGGGCCACGCAAGGTATTCCGGGAGTAAGAGCGCTGAAGAGTGTTGGGCATGCACATCATAATTTACGGTATAAATATTAAAGCACCGAGTCAAACCGCCGGAGATCATTATAAATTGAAATATAGTAATACCTTTTACGTACTACATTACATTCCGAGAACATAACCTGCTGTAGCGTGTGTCTAGCTTAGTGTTTATGGAAACAAATGAGTATTCATTTCAGAAGCCGGACACCTCAGTTCCACGTATGAATAGCAAAATCGGGAGTCAACCTCTTCGAGAACGTTAGCACCTTCTATGATTGTCATACTGCTAAGTCAATAGCCTTACCTTCCCTGTTATTCCGAGAGTAAGACCAGGAATTCCGAGGCTCTATCCGCTGTAGAGTATTGGCAATACACACTTTAATTCACGCAATCAATATGAATGTACACAGTGAAGCCGCTGTAGAACGTTAAATACTGGCACACAGTAAAACATTTACCGATAACCGTACCTTCCGAGAACCAAACTCCCGGTACCGAGAGAACATCTTCGTTTTCAATAAAACACATTATTATACGTTTTAGTGACTAACAGCTTAATTTCATGTATGATATTGAATATCCAGTGTCAACCCGCTGGGGAACTTCATCAGCCTTTTCGAGGGTCGAACGGATACGTCAATAGCTTCGCCTATGCAGTGAATCGGAGAGTCAAACCAGGTATTCCTGGAGTAAGTCCGCTGAACAGTATTGCCGATATATATCTAAATTCGCGGAGTGAATATAAAAATAGGTTCTCACCCCGTGTGAGAACGTTACTCATTGCGATACGGTCAAACGTTTTAATGTATGCCTTACCCTCACAGAACCTAACCCGCTCTATCGAGAATATAACTTCGTATTCAGAGATACTATTTAGTATTCATTGCAGTGACGGGCATCTTAATTTCATGAATGAATGAGGAGATCGATAGGAAAGCCGTTCCATAACGTTACCACCTTCATTGCAAAATCGCACACATATCACTATAGCCTCACCCATCCTATGGATCCGAATGCCAATCCAGATACGCCGCGAGAAAATGCTCTGCACTGTATTGGCAATACACACCTGAATTCACTGTTTGAATATTAAAGCAGGCCGTCAAGCCGATGTAGAACATTACCTATAGGTTTAGGATCAAACTTCATACAAAATGCCTTACCATCCGAAACACTAACCCGCTGTATCGGGAGAATATCACTGTGATCAGAGGTACGAACTAGTGTACATTTTAGTGTCGAGCACAATAATTTCATGCATGAATTAGAATAAAGGTGGTCCAACCGTTCGACAACGTTACCACCGCCAGTGAGAGACGAACACCTAAGTCAGTAGCTTCATCTTCCTGTGAGTCGAAAAGTCAAAAGTGAAATTCCGGGAGTAGTTTCGCTGTACAGTATGGGCAATAGATAGCTTAATTCGCGGAGTGAATAGTAAAACAGAACGTCAAATCGTTTGAGAACGTCTTCAATTGGTATAAAGTCAAACGTTACACGGAGGACCCTACACTTGGAAAGCCTAACCCGGTGTATCGAGCGCATAACTCCGCGATCATAGGAAGAAATTAGTAGACATTTTAGTGACGCGCTCCATAATTTCATGTATGAATAAGATGATTGAGAGTTATACCGTTTGAGAATGATACCGCCTTTCCTTTGTGTCGAACAGCTAAGTCAATTCTTTGCCTATCCTGTGAATCCGAATGTCAATCCACCTATCCCGGTAGTATATCCGTGGAACAGCATTGGCAATAGATACCATGATTCACCGTTTGAACATTAAAGTAGAGCGTCAGACTGCTTGAGACCGTTGCCACTGCTATAATAACAAATATTTTACCGATGGCCTTAACTTCCAATGACCTGACCCGCTGCACAGAGATTAACAATTCGTGCTCAGAAACAGAAGTAACTGTTCATTTCAGTGACGGTCATCTTAACTTCATGTGTGAATTAGAAGATCGAGCGTCAATTGGTTCGAGAGCATTACCACCTGATATTCGAACGGCTAAGTCAGTAGCTGCACCTATCCTGTGATGCCGTAAGTCAAAGCAAGAATTCCGTGACTAAATATAGTGGCATCGTACACCCTATTTCATGGTATAAATATTAAAATCCCTAGTCAAACGATTGTAGGTCGTTACGTATTGATATGTATCTCAAACCTTATAGCGAAGGCTTTACCCTACAAGAATCTAACCCGCTGTATCGAGGGTATAACTTCGTGTTCCGAGAATAAACTAGTATACACTATATTGACGGCTCACTTGTTTCGTGTATTAATTAGAAGATGGAGGATAACACTGTTCGAGATCTCTACCACCTTAGTTGATATTCGAACGTCCTAGTTATTAGCTTCACCTGTACTGTGACTCCGAAAGACAAACCATGCATTCCAAGAGTCAATGACCTGTGCACTGTTAGCAATGGGCGCCTTAATCCACGTTGGACGTTACCTATTGGTATAATGCGAAATGTTTTAGTCAAGACCTTACCCTCCAAGAGCCTAAGCCGCTGCATCGGGAGTATAACTTCGTGTCAAGAGAAACACATTAGTATACACTTTAGATACAGACACCATAATGTCGTTCATGAATTAGAAGATCATTTCAGAGAAGCAAATTAGTGTACATTATAGTTACATGCACCTTAGTTTCATGTATGAATTAGAAGGTCAAGGTTCAAACCGCTCGAGATCGTTGTCATCTTCCTTGCTAAGTGAATAGCTTCACTGCGATTCCTATTGTCAAACCAGATGTTCCGGGAGTGAACACGCTGTAATGTATTGGCAATAGACACTCTGATTTACAGTTTACATATTAATATCGAGCGTGAAACAGATTGATCGCGATAGAAATAGCTATAAAGTCAAACGTTTTACCGATGGTGACAACTTTCGCGAAAATTACCCGCGTCATCGAGCATAAAACCTCGTGTACAGATATACAAATCAGTATACATTTTAGGGACGGGGACCTTAACTTCATGTGTGAATTAGAAGGCCGATTGGCATGTACTTCGAGGACGTTAGCACCTTCTATGATAGACGAACGGCTGAGTCACTGCTTCACCCATCCTGCGATTCCGAGAGTCAAACCAGGTATTCCGCGAGTTAATCCGCTGAAATATGTCGGCATTTGTCTGCTTAAATCACGGTTTAAATATTACAGCAGAGTGCCAAAACGCGGTAGATCGTTACCTATTCGTATAGAGTCAGACTTTTTACCGAAGGCCTTACCTTCCGAGAAGCCTAACCCGCTCTAGGGAGTGTTCTGCTGAGTGGTCACTGAATTAAATTAGTAGACAGTTTACCAGAAGATACCTCATTTTCATGATTGAACAGCAAAATATAGAGTCTATCTGCTCAAGAAGGGTACAACCTTCATTGCTAGCCGCACAGCTACGTCAATAGCATCACCTCTCCTGTGATTCCGAAATTCAAACCTGGCCCCGCTGGAGT
Source organism: Lasioglossum baleicum (assembly GCF_051020765.1). Classification (NCBI taxonomy): domain Eukaryota; kingdom Metazoa; phylum Arthropoda; class Insecta; order Hymenoptera; family Halictidae; genus Lasioglossum; species Lasioglossum baleicum. The sequence continues at coordinate 56,189 of NW_027469739.1, read as the reverse complement.
AAATGCGCTGAACATTATTGCCAAAAGACACTTTAATTAAGTGTATAAATATCAAAGTACAGCGTCAATCCGTTGTAGAACATCACATACTTGTACGAGCACACCCTCTCGAAACATGTCCTCACATTCCGAGAAGCTATCCCGCTATACTATATCTAGAGTACAGCGACGTGTTCAGGGAACACATTAGTAAACAGTTAAGAGACGGGAACTGTATTTTGGTGCATGAATTAGATGGGCGAGTGTCATACCGTTCGAGAACGTTAGCACCCTCTTTGAGCGTCGAACCGATAAGTCCATGGCTCCACCCAGCCTATGACACCGAGAGTCAAACCACGTATACCCGGATAAATCCGTTCCACAGTATTGCCAATAGACCCCATAATTCACAGTTTGAATATTGAAGCCGACCGTCAAACCGATGGAGAACGATCCCTATTGATATAGCGTCTAACATTTTACCGATAGTCCAACCTTCGGAGAACATAACCCACCGTATTGAGGGTATAACGTCGTGTTCAGAGGAAGAAATTAGAATTAATTTCAGTGCCGGGCGCCTTATCTTCACGCATGAATTAGAAGATAGACTTTCAAACCGTTCGAGATCGTTACTACATCTGTTGTGAGTGGATCGGCTAAGTAAAAAGCTTCACCTATCCTGTGATCGCGAGAGTCAAACCAGGTGTCCCGGAACTGAATCCGCTGTACAGTATTGGCAATAGACACGCTAATTCGCATTATGAATATTAAAGCATACAGTAAGTCCGTGTGTGAACATTACCAACTGTTTTATGTCACTCTTTTTACGGAATACCTTACCTTCCGAGAGCATAACCTGCCGTAGGGAGTGACTTGCTTCCTATTCAGAGAAACAAGTTTCTATTCACTTTAATAACGGGCACCTGAATTCCATGTATGAACAGGAAGACCGAGACCCAAGCCGTTCGAGAACGTTACCACCGATACTCAGAGTCGCACAGCTGAGTCAATACCTTCACCTATCCAATGCGCTGAATAATATTGGTAATAGGCAAATTAATTCACGACATGAACATTACGGTTGAGAGTCAAACCGTTGGAGAACGTTACCAATTGGTAAAGAGTCTAGCGCTTCACCGAAGACCTTACCCTTCGAATACGTAGCCCGCTGCATTGAGAGCATAGCCGCGTGTTCAGAGGAACGAATTAGAATACATTTTATTGACGGTCACATTAGTTTCATGTGTAAATCAGAAGATCGAGTGTGGGAACGTTCCCCCCATCTTTGAGGGTCGAACGGAAAGGGGAATAGCTTCTCCTATCCTGTGAATACGAGAGCCAAGCCTGGTATTCCAGCAGTAAATACGCTGCACAGTATTGACAATGGAAACGTTATATCACGGTATGAATAATAAAGTGAAGAGTCAAACTGTTTGAGATCCTTACGCATTGGTATAACTTCATATTCCTTTCCGGATTCCCTACATTCCGAGAGCATAAGGCGCTGTATCGTGGGTATGACTTCGAGTTCGGAGAAACAAAATAATTCTAATATCATTGCCGGGCTCCTTAACTTCATGTATTAATTAGAAGATTGAGGGCCATAACGCTCGAGATCGCTGCCACCTTCTGTGAGAAACGAACGGCTAAGTCAGTAGCTCTATCTATCCTGAGATTCCTGGAGTCAAACTTTCTACTCCGGGAGTAAATCGGACGCAGGGTATTGTCATCTGACACCTTAATTCACGGTATGAATATTAATGTAGACAGTGAACCCGCTGGAGATCATTACCATTGCGCATAAAGTCACACATTCTAGCGAATACCGTACATTCCAAGAATCTAACGAGTTGTAGCGCGAGCCATGCTTATTGTGCACGGAAGGAAATTAGTAGACAATTAAGCAGACGAAGATCCACTAGCTTGTGTATAAATATAAACATGGAGTGTCCAAGCGCTCGAGAACGTTACCACCCTCTTTGAGTGACGAAAGGCTAAGTCAATGCATTCACCTATCCTGCGATACCGAGAGGCAATCCAGGTACCCCTGGAGTAAATTCTCTGAACAGTAATAGCAATGAACACCTTAATTGACGGTATGAATATTAAAATAGGGCGTCAAACAGTGTTAGAACGTTATATACTCTATAGAGTCAAACCTTTCACCGAAAGCCTATCCTTCCGAGACGCTACCCGCCGTAAAGGGAGTATAATTTCGTGTTTAGAGAACCAAATTATTATACATTTTAGTGAGGGGCCCCTCAATTTCAATCAGGAAATAGAAGATCGATTATGCAGCCGTTACAGAACGACACCACCGTCTATGAGAGTCGATCATCTAAGTCAAAAACATCACACATCCTTTGATTTCGAAAGTAAAACCAGTATTCCGGTAGTAAATCCGCTGAACAGTACTGCCAATAGCCACCTCAAATCACGGTTTCAATAATAAAGCAGTCGGTGAAGCCGTTATAGAACATTACCTCTTCGTGTAGGGTTAAATATCTTACAGCACGCCATACCCTCCGAAAAACTGACCCGCTGAATCGAGGCTATGTCACCTTGTCCAGTGGTACGAAATAGTATACAATTTAGGTGCGAGCACCTTAATATCATGCACGAATTGGAAGATCGAGTGTCAAACTGTTCGAGATCGTTACCACCTTCTTTGAGAGTGGAGCTGCTTAATCTGTAGCTACAACTATCATGCTGTTCCGCATGTCAGGGCAGGTATTGCGGGAGTAAATCCGCTGAACAGTATTTACAATACAATAGGCAATATTCAGTGACAAACCGTTGTAGAAGGTTACCTATTAGTAGAAAGTCAAACTTTACACAGAGGGCCATACATTCCGCCATTCTAACCCACTCTACCTAGAGTATAACTAGGTGTTCAAGGAAGCAAATAAGTTTATATTTTAGTAGCGGGCACCATAACTGCGTGTATGAATAAGTTGATAGTGGATCAAACAGATCGAGAACGTTACCACCTTCTGTGATATATGAACGACTTAGTCAGTAACTTCAGCTATCCTGTTATACCGAGAGTCAGACCAGGCATTCCGGGAGTAAATCCCATGAACAGTATTGGCAATAGACACCTTAAATCACGGTCTCAATATTAACGTAGAGCGTCAATCTGATTCAGAATATCACCAATTGTTATAAAGTCAAACGTTACGCTGTAGACGCTACAGTCCGAATGTGAGGCCCACTGTATCGAGGGTATGACATCGTGTTCAGAGGAAAAAAGTAGTAAACATTTTAGTGACGCGTACGTTAGTACCATGTATGGTTTAGAAGGTCGAGGGTCAAACGATCGCGTATGTTACCTTATTCCTTGAGCGACGAACGTCTATGTCAATAGCTTCACCTCTCCAGTCATTCCGATTGACAAACCAGGTATTCCAGGGGAAAAGACCCTGAAACGCATAGGCAATAGACACCTCAAATCACGGTTAGAATATTTATGTAGAGCGTCAAATCGCTATAGAATGTTACCAATTCGTTCAGAGTCAAACTTTTTACCGAAGGCCCAACTTTCCGAGAAGCCTAGAACGCTGCAGGGAGTCTCTTGCTTAGTCTTTGCGGAATCAAATCGGTAGAGATTTTTGTACATGGAAAGCACATTTTCACGAATAAATATCAAAATCGACAGTCAAACCTCTGGAGTATGTTATAACCTCGTTCGGGAGTGGAACGGGTAAGTCAATAGCTCCACGTATCCTGTGATTCGGATAGTCAAATCAAGTATTCCGGGAGTCAATCCATTGTACAGTATTGGAAGTGGACACACTAATTCACGGTATGAATATTGAAGTAGTAGGTCTATCCGTACGAGACCATTAACGGTTCAAATAGCGTCATTCTTTTTACCGAGTACGTTACTTTCCTAGAACCTAACACGCTGTTGCGATTGTCATGCTTACTGCTAACAGAAACAAATTAGTAGACATTATAGCACAAGCATACCTCATTTTCATATACGAATGAGAAGATGGAGAGGCAAACCATTCCAGTAAGTTACCAACTTCATTGGGAATCGCATATCTATGAAAATAACTTCACCTACCTTGTGATTCCGATAGTCACAACAGGCTTTCCTGGAGTAAATACACAGGGCATCGTCGGCATTAGACAGCCTATTTCAGGCCATAGATATTAAGGTACAGAGTCAAGCCGACGTAGAGCATTACGTACTGGTACATAGTCAAACTTTTCCCGAAGGCCTTACCATCCCTGAAGCTAACCCCCTGTATGGAGAGCGTAACCTCGTGATCACAGTAGGAAGTATGTACGCACTTTAGTCACGGGCACCATAGTTTCATGTACAAATTAGTATAACCAGGTTCAAACCGTTCGAGAAAGTTACCGCCATCATTGAGTTTCGGACGGATAAGTCAGAACGTTCACCGGCACTATGATGCCGACAGTCAAGCGAGATACTCTGGGAGTAAATGCGCTGTACAGTATTGGCAATAGATACCTTAGTTCGCGGAGTGAATATTAAAATAAAGTGTGAAACAGTGGGAGATCGTTACTAATTCCTGTGCAGTCAAACGTTTCTCCGAATGCCTTACAGAGCGAGAAGCTCACCCGCCGTAGCGAGAGTAGAGCTACGTGCTTGTGGAAACATATTAGTATACACTTTAGTGTCGGCACCTTACGTTCATATATGAATTAGAAGATCGAGTGTCAAACTATTCGAGAACGTTGCCACCTTCTTTGAGAGATGACCGGCAAAGTCAATAGCTTCACGTATTCTGTTATTCCGAGAGACACAGTTGGTACATGTAGGTACAGTAATGACAATGAGCACTTTAATGCCCAGTTTGTATATTAAAGTAGAGTGTCAAGCCGCCCGAGAACGTTACCACCTTCTTCTAGAGTCGAAGTGCTATGTCAATAGATTCACCTATCCTGTGATATCGAGAGGCAAACCAGGTATTCCGGGAGTAAATGCACTGCACAGTACTGGCAATAGACACATTATTTCACGGTGTGAATATTAAAGTAGATCGTAAAACTGTTTGAGAGCGTACCTATTGATATAAAGTCAAACATTACACCGAGGACCCTACACTGCGAAAGCCTAACCCGCTGAATCGAGAATATAACTTCGCGATCAGAGGAAGAAATTCATACACATTTTAGTGACGCGCACCTTAATTTCATGTATGAATTGGAAGATTGAGTGTCATACCGTTTGAGAATGTTACTGCCCCTTTTGAGCGTCGCACAGATTACTCAATACCTTCACTTATCCTGTGATTTCGAATGACAAACCATCTATCCTGGTAGTATATGCATTGAACATTATTGACAATAAACTCCATAACTCACGGTTTGAATAATAAAGTAGAGCGTAAATTTGAGAAAGTGACCAATTGGTATAATGTCAAACGTTTTACCGAAGACCTTACCCTTGAAAATCTAACCCGCTGTATCGAGGGGAAAACATCGTGTTCAGATGGACGAACCAGTAAACATTTTAATGCCGGCAACATTAATTTCACGTATGAATTAGAAGACCGAGAGTCAAACCGATCGACACCGTTACCACCTTCTCTGAGAGACGAACGCCTAAGTCAGTAACTTCACCTATTCCAAGATGTCGAGAATCAAACTATGTATTCTGGGAGTACATCCGCTGAAGAATATTGGAAATAGAAACCTTAAATTACGGTATGGTCAAGAATGTAAAGCGACAAATCGTTTCAGAACGTCACCTATTCGTATAAAGTAATTCCTCTTACCGAATACATTACCATCCAAGCACCTTACTCGCTGTAGCGAGGGTCTTGCTTAATGTTCACAGAAACAGATTAGTAGACATGGTAGCAGACGGGCACCACATTTTCACATATAAACTGCAATATCGAAAGTCTAACCGTTCGAAAACGATACCACCTTCGTTGGGAGTCGAACGGCTAAGTCTATAGCATCATTTATCCTGTGATTCCAAGAATCAAACAAGGTGTGCCGGGAATAATCCACTAAAAATGTCGGAAATAGGAACCTTAGTTCGCGGTGTGAATATTAAAGTAGGGAGTGAAGCCGTTTGAGAGCGATACAAATTTGTTTAAAGTCGAACGTTTAAGTGATGTTCTTGCCCTCCGAGGACCAAACCCGCTGTATCGAGAGTATAGCGTCGTGTTACAGAGAAACAAATTAGTAGATCTTTTAGTGACGGACACCAAAATTTCATGTAGGAATTAAGAGATCGAGTGTCAATCCGAAAGATAACGTTATCAACTTCTTTGAGAGTGGCGTAACTATGTTAATAGCAACAGCTATCCTGTTATTCCGAGATACAAAGCACGTATTCCGGGAGTAAATCCCAGGAACAGGATTAGGAGAAATCGTCATAATTGAGGATTTAAATATTAAAGTGGAGCGTCGAACCAATTGAGATCGTTTCCAATTTGTATTAAGTCAAACGTTTTAGTAATGACTTTAGCCTCCGAAAGACTATCGCGCTGCATCCGGAGTATGATACGGTGCTCAGCGGAACAAGTTCGTACACATTTTAGGCAGGGGCACCTTAATTTCATGTTTGACGTAGAGGATTGAGTGTCAAACCGTTCGGGATCCCTACCACCTTGTTTGAGAATCGAACGGCTAAGTCAACAGATACGCACACCTGTGATTCCGACTGTCAACGCAGGTATTCCGGAAATAAATTCCCTGTACATTATTGGAGATAAGCACATTAATTGAGGGATTGAGTATTAAAGCTGGACGTCAAACCGCTGTAGGTCGATACATATTGGTGTAGAGTCAAACTGTTTAGAAAAACCTTACCTCCCGTTAATCTGTCCCCCCGTTTCGGGAGTATAGTTTCGTGTGCGAAGAAACTCATTACTATACATTTTAGTGATAGACTGCATAATTCAATGCAGGAATTAGAAGATCCACGGTCAAACCGGTCCAGAGCTTTACCACATTTTGTGAGATCGGCACAGCTCAGTCCATAGCTTCATATATCCTGTAACTGCGAAAGTCGATCAACATGTTCCGGGGAGTAAATGCGCTGTGCAGTTTTTGGCAATGGACACCATAATGCACGGTTCCAGTACTAATGCAGGCCGTTAAAACCGTCTGTGAACGTTACTAAATTGAGTAAAGTCAATCTCGATACCGAATACCTAACCTTCCAGGAAGCTATCCCGCTGCATCGAGAGCATTACTTCGTCCTCAAAGAAGCAAATTATTATACACTTTTGTGAGGGGCATACTATATTCATGTATAATTTAGAAGACCGAGGGACAAACCGATAGAGAACGGTACACACCTTTCTTTGACAGTTGAACGGCTTTATCAATAACTTCACCTATCCTGTGATTCCGAAAGTCATCGGCTGTTCCGGGGGTAAATCCGCTGAATGGTACTGGCAATCGACACCTCAATTCACGTTTTGATTGTCAAAGTGTAGCGTCAAACCCTCGAAGAACGTTACCTATTCGTATGGAGTCAAAATATTTACCAAAGGCCATTCCTTCAGAGAAGCCTTACACGGTGTACGGAGTGTCCTGCTTAATGTACTCGGAAAAATACTAGTAGAAAACATTAGCAGACGCACACCTTATTTCCATATATGAATATCAAAATCGAGAGTCAGACCGGTCGTGAACGGTACCATATTCCTTGAGAGTCGCACAGCAACGTCAATAGCATCAGCTTTTCTATGATTCCGAAAGTCCAACCTGCTATTCAGGGAATAAACCTGCAGAACTGTATTCGCACCAGACACCTTACTTCACGGCTTGGATACTAAAGTGGAGGGCCAAACAATTTAAGAACGATACCAGCTTGCATTGAGTCAAACCTTTTACCGAAAAGGCTTACATGCGGTGTATGTAGCACCTTGTATCGAGAGTATAACATCGTGTTTAGAGAATCACATTAGTATACTTTACAGTGTTAGTATCTCACAGCTCCTTTCGCGAATCGCATAGCTGTGGGAATATCTTCACCTGTCCGGTGGTTCCGAGAGCCACACAAGTTATATCGGAAGTAAATTCGCTGAACAGTATTGGCTACAGACCCCCGCAATTCACGGATTGAACATTAAAGTAAGTAGGCAAGCCGTCGGTTAACATTACCAAATGTTATTATGTCATACTTTTTAACGAATAAATTACATTCCGTGAACCTAAGCCGCTGTATCGAGAGAATAACTTTGTGTCCAGAGATTCAAATTAGTATATATGATAGCAGGCGTTCACATTAATTTCATGTATGTATAAGAATATCGATTGTCAACCGATCGAGAACGTTACCACATTCTTCTGGATTCGAACTGCTAAGTCATAAGCTTCACCTATCCTGCGATGCCAATAGTAGAACGAGATATTCCGGGAGCAATTGCGCTGTACAGTATTGGCAATAGATAACTAAATTCGCTGAGTGAATGCTAAAATGGAACGTCGAAATGTTTGTGAACGTTTCCAATTTTTATAACTCAATAGTTTTACCGAATGCCTTACCGTTCGAGAAGCTAACCCACCGCATCGAGTGTATAGGCACGTGTTTAGGGAAACATATTAGTATACTATTCAGTGACGGCACCTTAAATTCATATATGAATCAGAATATCGATGTTCAAAAGCATTCGAGAACATTACCAACTTCTGTGAGTGACGAACGACTATGTCAAGCGTTTCACCTAGCCTGCGATTCAGAAAGACAAACCAGGTATTCCGGAAGTAAATACGCTCAACAGAATAGGCAATGGCAATCCTAATTCACGCTTGATATTAAAGCAGGCCGTCAAGCTGTTATAGAACATTACCTGCATGGGTAGGGTCAAACATGTTACACAATGCCTTACCAGCCGAAATAATGACCCGTTGTATCGAGAGTATAAGACCGCGATCAGAGATACGAACTAGAATACAAGTTAGTGACGAGCACCTTCAATTCATGCGTGAAATAGAAGATCGAGGGTCAAACCGTTCGAGATAATTACAATCTTCTTTTAGAGACGAATCGCTCAGTAAATAGAGCTTTACCCATCCTGCGATTCCGAGAGTCAAACCAGGTATTCCTGGAGTAATTCCGCTGAACAGTATTGGTAATAGACACCTTCGTTCACGGTTTGAATAGTAAAGTAGAGCGTCAAACCTCATGACATAATTGCCAGTTGTTATAAGGACAAACACATTACCGATGGCCTTACCTTCGGAGAAGCATACTCGCCGTTTCGAAAGTATAACTTCATGTTCAGAGAGAGCAATTAGTATCCATTTCTGTGCCGGGCACCTTGATTTCATTATGAACAAGAAGATCGAGGGTGAAACCGCTAGAGGATGATGCCACCTTCTGTTAGGGACGAACGGCTGAGTGAATAGCTTCACCTGTCCTGCGATTCCGAAAGTCAAACCAGACCTTCCGGGAGTAAATGCGCTGTGAAGTATTGGCATTAGACACCGTAATTATACGTTATAAATATCAAAATGGAGAGCCAAACAGTTGGAGAACATAAGCAATTCGTAATAATCCGTCCTTATTACCGAATACATTACCGTCCGAGAAGCCAACCCCGCTGTAGGGAGTGTCTTGATTGATGTATACGGAAAAAAATAGGAGACATTTCAGCAGACGGACACCTTATTTACATGCTTGAGTAGCAAAGATCGAAAGTCAAACTTTTCGAGAACATTACCATTGCCTTTAATAGTCGCACAGGTACGTCAATAGTTCCACCTATCCAGTGCTTCGAAGAATCAAACCATGTATTCAAGGAGTCTATGCAGTGTACAGTATTTCCAATGGACATATTAATTCACGGTATGAATATTAAAACGGACCAACATTCTTTTGTCGGACGGTACCTACTGATGATATACAGTCAAACGTTTTACCGAACGCCTTGCCGTCGGAGAAGTTTAACCCGCCGTATCGCGATAATAGCTAAGTGTTTGGGGAATCGCATTAGTGTAAAATTTGGAGACGTTAACTAAAATTCAAATATGAATTAGAAGATCGAGGTTCAAACCGTTCGCGAACGTTGCCAAATTCTATGAGACACGAACGGCTAAGTCAATAGATTCACATATCCTGTTATTCCGAAAGTAATCCTGGTACTTCAGGCGTCAATCTGCTGTACACTATTGGCAACGGACAAATTCATTCACGGCTTGAATATTAGAGCAGGCCGTCAAGCCGTTGTAGAACATTACTTATTGGTGCATTCGTTAAACTACCTACAGGGTGCCTTGCACTCCGAAAAAAATGGCCCGCTGTATCGAGAATGTGACAGGGTGTCCAGGCGGACGAATTTGTATACATTTTAGTGGCGGGCCCCATAATTTCATGTATGCATTAGAAGTTCGAGTGTCCAACCGTACGAGAACGTTACCAACTTCCTAGAGAGAGTAGAACGGCTAAGTCAATAACATCACCTACCATGTGAAACCAATTAGTCCGGACTCGTATTCCGGGAGTCAATCCGCTGTACACTATTGGCATTGGGCACCTTAATTCACGGTTTGCATATTGATGAAGAGCGTCAAACCGTTGGAGATCGTTACCAACATCTTTGATGGTCGAAGAGCTAGGTGAATAGCTTCAGCTATCCTGCGATTCCGTACGTCAAATCATGTATGCAGGGTGCAGATGCGCGGAACGGTCTTGGCCCTAGACAACTTAATTGACGGATAGAAAATTAAAGTAGAGAGTGAAGCCGATTGAGAACGTTACAAATTGGTACTGAAGACATTGTTTTTTAGCGAATACCTTACCTTTCGACAACCTAACCCTCTGTAGCGAGTGTCTTGCTTAATGTTCCAGGGATGAAATTAGTAGACATGTTAGCAGACGGGCGCCACATTTTCCTGTATCAACAGCAACATCGAGTGTTAACCCGTTAGAAGACGATACCAACTTCTTTGGGGGTGAAACGGCTGTGTCAGGATCTCCAACTATCCTGAGACTCCGAGTGTCAAAGAGGCGATCCGGGGTTAAATCCGGTGTACAATATTGGCATTAAAAATGCTACTTTCCGCTAAAAATATTAAAGTACAGGCCACACATTTGTACTACGTTACCTATTGGGTATAGGGTCCATCTCTTCACCGATGGCCGCACCGACCGAGTATCTGACCCGCTGTATCGAGAGTATATCTTCGTACTCAGAGAAGAAAAAATGGTATAACTTTTAGTGACGGGCACCATGATTTCATGTATGAATCAGAGGATGGAGGGCCAAACCGTTGGAGAACGTTACGAATTTCATTGAGAATGGCACACCTAAGACAATATCTTCACCTATACCTGTGATTCCGAGAGTCAGACCAGGTATATCACGACTAAATCCGCTTTATACTATTGGCAATGGACACCTTAATTCGCGTTTTGGATATTAAAGTAGAGCGTGAAACCGCTTGAGACTGTGACCAGATGGTATAATATCAGACGTCTTATCCATGACCTTACCCTCCGTGAAACTAATCCTCTGTCTCCACTGTATGAATTCGTGATCATAGATAGTAATTAGTATACATTTTTAGAACGGGCCACCGTAATTTCGTGTATGAAATACAGGAAATAGTGTCAAACCATTCGAGAACGTAACCACTTTGTTTAAGAGTCGAACGACTATGTCAATAGCTTCACCTGTTCTGCGATTCCGAGTGTCAAATCAGGTATTCCATGAGTCAATCGGCTGAACAATATTGGTTATAGACACCTTAATTCACCGCTTCAATATTAAAATAGAGGGGTCACACCCTCTGAGAACATTACCAATTGGTATAAATTTATTTCTTTACCCTTTACAATACCTCCCGAGAATCCAATCTGCTGTAGCGATTGTCTTGCTCAGTTTTGACGTGATCAAATTAGTACACATTTTAGCATGCGGACACCTTGTTTGCACGTAGGAATAGGAATATCAAGGGTTAAACCGTGCGAGAACGTTGCCACGCTCTTCGAGAGTCGCACAGCTAAATCAATAGCTACACATGACCTGTGATACTAGGGGACAGAGAAGGTATTCTTTAGAGTATTCTACAAACAAACCGTTGTAGAACGTTACCTATTGGCATGGTATTTAACTTTTTAACCGGATACTTTACCTTCCGAGAACATAACCTGCTTTACCGTGGATATAAACTCGCGTTCACAAGAAACAAACTAGTACACATTTTAGTGACGAGCGCCATAACTTCACGTATGAATAAGAAGGTCGAACGGCTACATCAATAGCTTAACCTATCCTGTGATTCTGAGATTCAAAAAGAATTCCGAGAGTAAATCGCGCTGATGAGTATTGGCAATAGAGACTTATTTCACGGCTTGAATATTAAAGCAGAGCGACAAACCGCTAGACATCATTTCCAATTGGTATAAAGTCAAACGTTTTATAGGTGACCTTTCCGTTTTGACGCCAGCTAAAATCCAGCCAACGCATCACCGTGTGACGCCAGCCAAAATCCAGTCGACGCATCACCGGACACCGCGCATAAAATAACCGCAGCAAAATTTTCCAAAATTCAGCCATAGCATTACCGGAAAACGCTCAGATATCAACCGTAGCAAAGTCAGCCATAACAAGCCAACATATGACCAGAAACCGCCTAGTCAACCTGAAAATTATAACATAAAAACCGAGAACAAACTAATAAATCAGTTCTACGTTGTACCTCAAACAGAACGTTTCTACCTTCGTATACTTATCCTGAAAACGTACGTTAAATATTTAAAATTATTCAATATCTGCATTACACTTATTTTACGGAATAAGTATAAATATAAGACACCTAGTTTCTACTAGAAAGTGTCTCCTCCACCATGGTTGAAGAGCCGCCCGTTTATACTTTAGTTCAATACTTGGCACGTATTTTGCCGTGACAAAATTGGCGATCCTGCCGGGATAGGATACGACAAACACCAGCAAATGCACCTGAGGAGCAACGGAAATACTTTCTGTCTCACGGAGCAAGAAGAAGAACGGACCAAGGTCGCACTTGCAGGGAACTTGCGGTGAACCGTGGTAAAAACTTTCAAACATGTCTAAAGATCAAATACCCGAAAGCGCATTAAATAAAATACTCGCAACCCAAGAGGCAATGCATAAACAACTTGGAAGAATGCCAGAATCAATAAGCGGCTTAGAGGCACGACAAGAGGCTAACGCTAAGCGAACTACATCTCACAATTCCGCGATATCAAACCTAACAGAAGAAATAGCGAAATTAGATGTAAAGTTCCAAGCCTAACAGCAGGAACTACTGGAATTCGCAAGCACTATGGGAATCAACGCACGGGATAGCATACTCCGCACTGAACCAAGTCCCACTTACGACGAAACAACAGCGACAGCCATAACTGCGCATGAAGCAGAAGTAAACTATTCCCATCCGCCCTACCTACAGAACACCAACCAACGAAAAATACAGCGCATGAACCAGTACTGATGAGCTCGACCAAAGCTTAATGAAGCGTGGAAAATTTGAACGGAGAGGACGATATCGGGACAAAAGTGTTCATCAAAACGGTAAGATTCGCAAGAAACAGAACATTCGATCAAACCTATGTTTCTAGAAATGATAATAGCAGAAAAGATAGTCGGTCAAGCAAAGAAGGCCATGAGGTTTTGTCAGATAAAAACCTACGAAGATTTATACGAAGCAATACGATCACAACTTTCGACACCGGCCACCATAAGCGGAAGCCGGAGTAGGATGCAACAGACGAAGCAAGGACAAACTGAAAGCGTGCAGTCTTATGTAAATCGCCGTCGTCAGAGTCTAAGGGAACTGCAGTACGCCATTCAAGCTAAGCATAGAAACCCGACAGCCAGGAACGTAGCATTGGAAGAAGAGACACACCAGGCTATAAAATTCTTCATATACAACTTACGTTTGGAAATATCTCAAGCTAGTAGCTCCTATGGAACTCGGATCAATCAGTGAAGCCCAACAGGAGGCAGGTAACATTGAAGCATGTTTTAAAGTGCCAAAACGAAACCAGGAATATATCTGGACTTCCCCCATCATCAAGACCCACGGTGAGTTCTAACGTACAATACAGTGGTAATCCGAGACTCAAAACATACACCGAGGCTAATAAACTATTAACGAACCCGATAGGCCGCGAACATTGCCAAAAAATAGGACATCAGAAATCACATTTTCATGGAGTCCAGCCAGGAAAAACTCCGCCATGAATAAACAACCAGAGATTAAAACATTGCACTACACCCCAGGCGAGCTACGATGCATTGAAACAAGATTCCCGGGAACCCGCCGACGAGGAAGATTCCTCATTGACACCGCAGCGGGAGCCAATCCCATCAAAATAGGATTGGTCAGAGACCAGATAAAGTTAAAACAAGATAAAATAGCTCAATTAGGTTCCACGAAATACAAAATCTCTAGCTCCTCACCGACAAAGCATGGACATTTAACACATTCGAATTACTAATAGTATTGGACAACTTCCCGTTGTCAGAAGACGGAATAGTAGGATTACCCATTCTAGAGAATAATCATCTATACACAATCAGTAACAAGCAACTCCAACTTAATAACGATGTTTTTGAATTACAGGCGACTGCTACCACCAAGAGAGTCCCCAGTAGACGATCGGTTACCCACGTAGTCAAGCTTGACCATGATCCTGTTCGTGTTTGCTTCTTTAATAATGGTGAGCATGATATTGAAATTGAGAATCACAGTCATATAGACTCTGATATTCCCAAAATCACAGAAATATTGACCATGCTTAGACTCCATGACATAGAAGCAGGATTAAGAGGACCTATTACGAAAATTGTATGCAATTACCATTACATCATTCCAACTGACAATGAACCATTACTCTGAACCACATTAACCCAATACGACATATTCGAAAAAACAGACAGACTGTCAATATTGAAACATACAGAACTCCGGAATTCCACAAAAAGGATTTCCAAAAGCTAAATTAATGAAATATTAGACAAAGGTGAAATAGAAGATTCAGACCCACCTTATAATGCACCAGTCTGGGTTGTGCCCAAAGAACTGGATGCGTCTGTCTGGCAAACAGAAATAGAGAACTGTGATTGACTTTCGGATGTCATATGAAATGACCAATCGGTTTGCATATCTTCTTCCGCAATCCGATGACATATTCGCCCACTTAGGAAATGCCTAAATTTTTCAATGCATTGGACCTCTCATCAGGTTTCCATCAATTACTTATGAACCCTAACCACAAAAATTGTACTGCTTTCAGCACGACGGACGGACATTGCTACTACAAAAGAATGCCTTTCGGTCTAAAGAATGCGCCAGCCACATTCCAAAGAATGAAGGACAGTGCATTACGAGGACTAATTGGCTAGTACTGTTTGTACATTTAGACGATATAATAATATTTGGAAACACTACAGAGGAACACACTCGCAACCTAGCAATAGTATTTAACAGACTGAAGGAAGTTGCACTGAAGATACTGCCTGAGAAATGCGAATTCCTGAAACACGAACTCGAATACCTAGGACACATCATCACTAAAGACGAGAACTAAACCAAATGCAAAAAGACGGGAATCTATAAAAAGCTTCCCTAATCCTACAAACATGACGATAATAAAATCATTTCTTAGATTAGTTGGATACTATCAAAAATTCATTAAAATCTTCGCCAACATCGCGAAACCCCTAACAATCTCAACCCAAAAGGAAACTCCCGTTCAATAGATAGAAGAACAACAATCAGCATTCATCACTTTGAAAAGTGAACTATGCGAGCAACCTACACTTCAATACCCGGATTTTAACAAGACTTTTGTACTGACTACGGATGCCAGCAACGAAGGGATAGGAGCTGTTCTCTCATAGAACGGACGTCCCTGCAGTTTCATCTCACCTACCCTGAATTCTGCAGAAAGAAATTATACTACCACGGAAGAAGAGCTATTAGCTATAGTTTGAGGGCGATCAAAAGGTTACGCCAAGACTTACTAGAAGGACACTTCATAATACAAACGGATCATCAGGCATTTAAGTGGTTACATAAGATCAAGGATTCTTCATCGAGGCTAATGTAATGGAGATCGAGGCATGACGAATATGACTATGAGATCGAATATAACAAAGGAAAAGATAACGTCGTAGGCAGACGGATTACCACGATTATTCCCGGCGCGAATAGTGAAATACGAAAAGGTAAACATCAGAATGCAAACAATAAATCCAGAAGAAATAGAGGATTCCATACCAGACGAACTAGGAAGCCCATCAAGCATGACTAACACTGATGATGTAGATGACCTGCTCGAAGCATATGAATACTGGAAAACATCACCAATCAAGAATACGTCAATCAAATTGGAAGCTGACAAACCACATTAGACCCAAGTATCTTACGACCTCCGAGGACCATATAACGAAAAAGGTTGGTTTCACAAGTTACATGCACACGTGACTTTGCAACAAAATCAGAGGAACATAAAATTCGGCAATCAAGACATGAAGGGACTGGTCATTATCATTATACAACAAATGTTGAGTTTCTCAATGAAGAAATCAAGCAAATCCTAAAGGAATCCCACTACCTACAACAACATATATGAGAAAACCGCACGAATGAACTAATCAAAATAAAATACTATTGGAAAATCTCAGAAAAAGGTGTAACGCAATACACAAGAAGCTGCAAAACCTGTCAGACCAACAAACTAACAAGGGTAAGGGCCAAGAGAGGAGGCAATCATCACGATACACCAGAAAACCCAAACGACAAAGTAGGACTCGACATTACCACGGACCAAATCAGGAAAACAGTTTATACTCTCAATACACGACTGTTTAGCAAAATACCTAATGCTGGTACCTTTAAAGAACCATCAAGCTTCATTAATAATCAACTCCCTCCTAGATCATTACATATACATATTTTCCTCCCCAATATATAAACAAATCCCGCCCAAGGACAGAACTTCGTATGTAAATTAATGACAGAATTAGAAAACTTGTTTAACATAATGCATATAAAAAACTACCAACGTTCATCCACAGTCAAATGGTAGTCTCGAAAGATCTCATGCAATGATAAAGAACGTTCTGAGAAATAATATTGGTCACCAACAAAATGATAGTAACGAAAACCTAAAATGCGTTAGCCCAGCTTACAACACCACGATTCATACACCTTTTGAGTTAACGTTTGGAAGACGAGCCAATCTACCTTCGGCTATAGCAATTACCCCTAATTTATTAATAGACACTTTGGTAGAACTATGGAAACAAAGACATCTTGAATACTTACATCAGGCGAAAAGAATAACTGAAAAAATAAGGAGAATAATAAAGCTTTACAAAATAGTAAAAGCCATATTAAAAAGTATATACAAGAAAGGAGGTTTAGTACTTTTGCACAATGAAGGTAAAGCTAATGAACTCGATCAGGAATGGTTAGGACCGAACGAGATATTTGAAGTTAGACCTAACCCCTAACTATGTTCTATTCATATATGATATACTAGTTACAGTACACGGGAATAGAATCAAACCATGTTATTCCAGATCCAACTAATCAAAGGGAAAGACATAATAATTCAAGAGGTAGAAAACAGCCAAATAGTGACGCCCCGAAATTGAAACCGCGTATACATGTCACACAGAAACAATAATCACACCAATAATTAGCGTAATAGAATTATCTGACACTATGGAACAAATATATATCATCATGCGAAACCTAAAATAATTCTGCATACAGCAACAAAGATGAAACTACAGACTATCAAACTATAAAGGAAATGGTTATTATTCTCCAACGACGATTTGACAAACTACGAATACTACTACACCTTAGACCAAAAAGTGGACCTATCAACGTCTTAGGCAGTATATCTAAACCATTATATGGAACATTCGACGAAACTGACCTGAAACTTGTGAATGAAATTCTAGACAAACTCTATGACAAACAGTATACAACCTCTCAAATAATAGAGAACCAAACAACATTAATCTACAGTCTCATACATGATGAAGCATCACAGCACGTATTAGATAGAATTACTCAAGAAGATACAATAGAAAATGAGGAACATTTAATCGATACGTTATTAAATATAGAAATATTATTGTCGGACCTAGCGAATAGAATCGACGAATTTTACCTCATGAAACATTAGGCAAAAAGGTTATAATAGACACAATATTCATGCCTATAGATACATTTATATGAACAATGGAGAAATTAACAACTTTCCATCATCAATTCATAGAACCAACCATACCTATCTTTCATCGATAATCGACATTAGCGAATAGTTCTGGCAACTGAAGAAGACACTTTGATATACCAAATTACAACTCCAATATTAGAGAAAGGACCATGGAAACTTGTAAAATACTACGCTATAACCAAGAAATCAGCTGAGATATTCAAGTACTCAACCACGAATATGCGCTAATACGAACATCCGCACACATGACAATAGACAGCGAACAATTGCGAGCACCATGTAAACCCACCAGCATAGGATTAGTTTGTCGAAATACTCAACCGGTACGGTACGGCAAAGAAGAAAATTTGTGTAAATCAAACTGCAGTACAGCTATATTGAAGATAGATCACCCAACATTTATACCCATGAGAACTAATAACAAATTCATTACAATTCCCGAGAATAGTATAACAATTTCGGCCTTATGTACAACACATGGAACGCTTCACCTAGAGAATCCTAGCTTAATTTCAGTTAAATACTGAACGACGGACAAATCAACAAAATGCAAACCGATCATAGACTCACCACACTTACCAATGAATCATACTCTATACATACCTATATAGGAAGGATATAATTAGTATTAGTTACAGGTTACACTTTGTATAAAACAGGATTAGTAAAGCGCTGCATACATGCGAATTTATGTACAATGATATGTTGTAATAATAACCAAATCACGATACATCCAAATATTAACGCAGTAATACAAGTACCCGCACAAATACTACGAAGACCTAGGGTAGACCTAGAAGACCTAGAAAAGAAAAAGAAGAATCAGTCCTGCAGATCAAACCCGACATCATAGGCTTCGCAGGAGTGACGAACAATCTAAGAAGGGGGTTGCGACGCCAGCCAAAATCCAGCCACCGCTTCACCGTGTGACGCCAGCCACAATACAGCCTACGCATCACCGGAATCCGCCAAGACAACAACCGTAGCGAAATTATCCAAAATTCAACCATCACATTACCGGACACCACTCAGATACCAACCTTAACAGAATCAGCCAAAACCAGTCAACACATGACGGGAAACCGCCTACTCAATCAGAAAATAATAATATGAAATCCAAGCAGAAACGAATAAATCAGTTCCACAGTACCTCAAACAGAACGTTTCTACATTCGTATACATATCCTGAAAACCTACGTTAAATATTTAGTACTATTCAATATCTGAATCACAATTACATTACGGAATAAATGTTAATATAATAAACCCAGTTTCTTCCAGAATGGATCTCATCCATCAAGGTTAATGAGCCGTCCCTGTATATTTTAGTTTAGTACTTGTCACGTATTTCCCCGTAACTCCGTCCGAAAGCGTAACGCGCTGTATCGAGAGCATAATATGGTGCTCAGTGGTAAGATGGGGTATACATTTTAGTGTCGGGCATTTTTATTTCATTTATGAACAAGAAGATCTGAGTCAAACCGATCGATTCCGATGCAATCTTCGTTGGGAGTCAAACGGCTAAGTGAGTGCCTACACCGATCCTGTTATTCCGACTGTCAAACCAGGTATTCTGGGAGACTATCCGCAGTGCCTACACCAATGGACACTATAATTCATGGTATGAATACTAGTGCGTCAACACATATTACAACGTTACCTATTGGAATATTGTCAAACATTCTACCGAAGGCCTTACCTTCGGGGAACCTAACCCGCTATATAGAGTGTATAACTTTGTGTTCTGAGAACGAAATTTGTATCCATTTCAGTGACGGGCACATTTACGGCTCTACACAAATTGGTAATGTTTACCGATGGTTTCACGGTCTGCTTTCATATTCGAACCGTGTATTAAGGGGTCTTTTGTCAATACACGTCAGCCGATTTACTCCCGGAATAACTGGCTCGATTTTCGGAATCGCAGGATAGGTGATGCTGTTGACTCAGCCGTACGAATCTCAAAAGAGGTGGTAACGTTCTCGAACGCTTTGACTCTCGATGTTGATATTTTACACAAACATGTGGTGTTCGTCTGCTAAAATGCTTACTATCTCGTTTCCGTGCAAATTCGGCAGGACACTCGCTACAGCGGGTCAGGTTCTTAGAAAGTGAGGTATTCGGTGAGAGGAATGACTTTATACGAATTGGTAATATTCTCTGACGGTCTGACTCAGTACATTAACATTTATAACCTAAATTAATGAGTCAGTTATCAATAAACTCCAAGGGACTTACTCGCTGGATCACCTTATTTAACTCTCGGAATCACGGGATAGGTGAAACAATAGACAGAGCCGTCCGACTCCCAAAGAGGGTGGTAAGGTTCCTGAACTAATTCACCACCGATATTCTAAGTCATTCATGAATTTAAGTTGCCGTCACGAAATTGTATACTAATGTATTTCTCTGAACACCAAACAATACTCTCGGTATGGCAGGTTATCTTCTCGGGCGAAAAGGCGTTCGATATAACGTTTGACTTTATAGCAATTGTATCGTTCTCACACGGTGTGACGCTCTTTTTTAATATTCAATCCACGAATTAGGGTATGTATTGCCAATACTGTACAGCGTTTTACGCCCGAAATATCTCGTTTGAGTTTCGGAATCACAAGATGTATGGAGCTGTTGACTTAGCTGTTAGAATCTCAAAGAAGGTGGTAACTTTCTAGAACGATTTGTCCACCGATCATCGAATTCATACCTGAAATTATGGTGGACGTCAATAAAATGTACACTAACTTGTTTCTCTGGACACGAAGTTATACTCTCGATACACAGGGATAGGTCCTCCGAAGGTAAGACCTTCAGTAAATAGTTTGACCCTATACCAATACGTAACGTTTTACATCGGTTTGGATCGCTACTTCAATATTTATACCGTGAATTGAGCTGTCTATTACCAATACTGTTCAGCGAACTTACTCCGGGAACACCAGGCCTGGTTCTCGGAATCACAGGAAAAGGTAAAGCCATTGACATAGCCGTTCGAGTGTCAAAGCAGGTGGTAAAGTTCTCGAACGGTTTGACTGGAGATCATCAAATTGATTCATGAAATTAAGTGGACCATCGTTAAACTGTATGCTAGTTCGATCCTTTCAACACACTGCTATATTCTCGATACAGCGGGCTGGATTTTCGGAGCGTAAGGTCTTCGGTGAAGCGTTTGACATCACACCAATAGGTAACGTTCTACAAGGGGCAGAGTCTGAACCTTAATATTCAAACCGTGAATTAATGTGTCAATTGCCAATAGTGTACAGATTATTGACTGTCGGAATGCCTGGTTTGTCTTTCGGCGTCATAGGGCAGGTGCAACTACTGATTAATCCGTTGGACTGTCATAGATGTCGGTAAGATTCTCGAACGGTTTAACACTCGATCTTCAAATTCATACATGAAATTAAGGTGCGCGAGACCAGGATGACTACTAATTTGCCGCACTGAACACCATGTTATACTCTCGATACAACGGGTTAGCTCTTCGAAGGGTAAGGATATCAATAAAACGATAGACCCTATATCCGTTAGCATTGTTCTGCAACGGTGTGATTCTGTACATTATTATTCGAAACGTAAATTCAGGCTGCTGTTGCGAATGCTGTTCAGCATATTTACTCCCGGAATACCTGGTTTTACCCACGAAATCACAGGAGAGGTGAAACTACTGTCTTTGCCGTTCGAATATCAAAGGAGATAGAGTTCTCGAACGCATTGACACCCGATCATCTATATAATACATTCAATCATGGTGCCCGTCACTAAACTGTATAATAACTTGTGTCTCTGTTCACGTACTTATACCCTCGATTTAGCGGGATAGCTTCACGGAAGGTAAGGCCTTCCATAAAAGGTATGCCACTACATCAATTGGTAACGCAATGCAACGTTTGGATACAGAACTTTAACATTAATACCGTGCATTGAGGTGCCTACTGCCAATACTCAGAAGCAGATTTCATCCTGTAATACCTGGTTTGAGTCTCGGAATCACAGGATTGGGGAAGTTATTGTCTTAGCGTTTCGACTCCCAAAATAGGTTGAACCGTTCTCAGTAGGTTTCACACTCCATTTTGATATTCATACAGGAAAATATCCTGTCCGTTTGCTAACATGTATACTAATTTGTTTCCGTTATCATTAAGCAAGACACGCGCTACCGGGGCTAGGTTCTCGGAAGGTAAGATGATCGCTAAAAAGAATGACTTTGTATGAATTTTTATTGTTGTCTCACGGGTTGACTCTATGTCTGCTTATTTATACCTCGAATTAAGGTGTCCTATACCAATGCTGTTCAGCGGGATTACTCCCGGAATACCAGGCTTGACTCTCGGAATCACATGGGTAGGTGAAGCTATTTACACAGCAATTCAATTCTCCTAGCAGGTGTTAACGATCTCGAATGGTTTGACACCCGATCTTTTAATTAATACATGTAATTATGGTGCTAGTAACTAAAATTCATACTACTTTCCATAGCGAGGTTATGCTTTCGATACATGCGGTTAGATTCGTGAACGGTAAGGTCTTCGTTAAAAAATTTGACCATATACCAACACGTTGCATTCTACATCGGTTTGGCTGTATAGCTTAATTTCTATAACCTGAAATAGGGTGTCTAATGTCAATGATGTACGGCTGCTTTACTCCAGGAATACCTTGTTTTGCGCTAGGAATCACAGATTGAGTGAAGCTACTGACTTAGCCGTTCAATATCCACGGAATGTTCCAACGTTCTCGAGCGGGTTGACCCACGATTTTCGAATTCCTACCTGAAATTAAGGTGTCCATCACGTAAATATAAAATAATTCGATTCTCTGAACGCGCAGTTATACTCCCGATGCAGCGGGTGAGGTTCGCGGAAGGTAAAGCCATCTGTGAACGGTATCACTTTATACCAATTGGTAACGCTCTGAAACGGTTTGACGCTCTACTTTAATATTCAAACCGCGACTGAAGGTGTCAATTGCCAAAACTTTTCACCGTATTTGCTTCGGGAATACCAGGTATTACTTTCGGAAACGCAGGATCGGTGAAGATGTTGACTCCGCCGTTCGTCTCTCACAGAAGGTCGCAAAGTTCTCGACCGGTTTGTCCCTCTATCTTCTAATTCATAAATGAAGTTAAGGTCCTGGTCTCTGAAGTGGAGACTAACTCCGTTCTCTGAGCACGAAGTTATGCTCTCGATGCCGAGGGTGAGATTCTTGGAAGGTAATGCCTTCGGTAATGCGTTTGACATATAACAATTGCTAACGCATTCAAACAGTTTGACGCTCTACTTTAATAGTGAAGTCGTGAATTAAGATATCTAATGGCAGTACTGTGCTGCTTATTTGCTACCGGAATACCTGGTTTGACTTTCGAAATCGCAGGATAGGTGATGCAATTGATTTAGCCGTTCGACTGTCAAAGAGGATGGAAACGTTTTCGTACGGTCTGACACTCGATCTTCTAAATGGTATATCAAGCTAAGGTGCACGATACTGAAGTGAACATTAATTTCTGGTTCTAAGGGCGAAGTAATACTATAGATGAAGCTGGTGAGATTCGCGGTTGGTAGGACCTGATGTAAAACGTTTTGCTTTATGCCAATTGGTGACGCTCTCAAATGGATTGACGACCTACTTTCATATGCACACCGTGCAATCAGGTTACGAAGGCCAATATTGTATGGGGCATTTACTCTGGGACTACCTAGTTCGACTCTCGGAATCCTAGGATACGTGAAGCTATTAACATAGCCGTTAGAAACTCAAAGAAGGTGGTAAGGTTATCGAGTGGTTTGACTCTCGATTTTGCTATTCAGACATGAGAATAAGTTGTCCGTCTGCCAAAATGTCTGCTAATTTATTTTCGTGGGAACTAAGCAAGATACTTGCTACAAGTGCTTTTGTTCTAGGAAGGAAAGGTACTCGGTAAAAAGATGTGCGAGAACTCGAAGAGAGTGGTAACGATCTGGAACAGTTTGCCTCTCGATCTTCTTATCCATACATGAAACTAAGGTGACCGTCTGTAAAATGTGAGCAAATCTGTTTCTTTGTGCACAAAGTTATACTCTCGGTGCGGCGGGTTTGGTTCACGGTAGGTAAGGCTTTCTGTAAAAAGATTGAATATACACCAGTAGGTAAAGTTCTACAAAGGCTTGGCGCTCTATCTGATTATTCATACCGTGAATTAAGGTGTCAGTTGCCAGTAGTATACAGCGGATTAACTCCCGGAATACCTTGTTGGACCGTCGGAATCACAGGATATGTGAAGCCATTGCCCTAGCTATGCTACTCTCAATGAAGGTGGTAACGTTGTCGGTCGGTGTAACTTTCGTGCCAGTCACTGAAATGAAGACCGACCTCTTTCCCAGAACACGAAGTTGTACAATAGATATAGCGGATTAGTTTTTCGGAGGGCAAGGTCTTCGGTAAAACGTATGACTTTACAGCAGTTGGTAACATACCACAACGGTTTGACGATCTGCATTAACAGTCAGACCGTGAATTGTAGTGGCTACGGTCACTATAGTTCAGCAGCTTTATTCGAGTGATACCTGGTAAGACTTTCCGAATCACAGGATACACGAAGCTATTGACGCAGCCGTTTGACTCCCAAAGAATGTGGCAACGTTATCAACCGGTTTGAGTCTCGATCCTATAATTCATACATGAAGTTAAGGTGCCCGTTTCAGAAATGGGGACTAATTTCTGACTCTGGGATCGAGGATATTCTATCGATAGACAGAGTTTGATTTTCGGAGGGAAAAGCAATCTGTAAGATGCTTAATCCTACAAGTATAGATAATGTTCTATATCGGCTTGACGGCATGCATTAATATTCAAATCGTGAAAAGAGGTGTCTATTGCCAATACTGTTCAGCGGATTTACTCCTGGAATACCTGGCTTATCTCTGGGATTCACAGGATGGGAGAAGTTATTCTCTTCGTCATTCGATTCTCAAAAATGCTGGTAGCGTTCCCGCTCGGCTTAAATGTCGATTTCTCTATTCATACGGGAATATACGGCTCCCGTCTTCAAAACGTCTACTAATTTGTATCCATGAACACTAAGCTATACACTCGGTGCTGAGAGCTTGTTCTCGGAAGATAAGGCAATTGGTAAAAAGGCAGACTTTAATGAAATTGCTAACGTCCACCAACGGATAAACTCTGTCCATTAATTTTCATACAGCTATGAAAGGTGTCTATTGTCAATACTGTACTGCTCATTTACTCGCGGAATATATGGTTTGACTTTCGAAATCACAGTATATGTGAAGTTATTTACTTAGGCGTTCGAACATCAATGAGGGCGGTAATGTTTTCGAAAAGTTTGACAATCGATCTTCTAATTCCTACACGAAGTTGAGGTGCCTGTCACTGAAATGAATAGTAATTCATTTCTCTGAACAAGTACTTTTACTCTCGAAGAAGCCGGTGCGGTTCGCGGTAGGTAAGGCCTTGCGAAAAACGTTTGACTTTAAACCAATTGGTAACGCTCTCAAACTGCTTGACGCTCTACACTAACATTCAAACCGTAGATAAAGGTGTCAGTTTCCAATACCATTCCGCGGATTTTCACCGGTAATACCTGGTTTGACATTTGAAATCGCAGGATAGGTGAAGTTATTGACATAGCAATCCGACTCTCATGGATGGTGGAAATGTTGGGTATCGGTTTCACCCTCGATCCACTAATTCATACATGAAACTAAGGCGCACAATACTCAGATGTATAATAATTTGTCTCTCTGAACGTGAAGTTGTACCTTATAAGCGTTTGACATTATACCAATTGGTATCGCGCTCAAACGGCTTGACGCACTACTTCAACATTCAAACCGTGAAGTAAGGTGTCAATTGCAAATACATTTGATAGGATTTACTCCCGATGTACCTGGTCTGACTCTCGTAATCTCGGGGTAAGTGAAGCTACTGGTTTAGGCGTTCGACTCTGGATGACGCTGCCAACGTGCTCGAACGTTTTGACTCTGATCGTTTTAATTCATAAATGAAATTTAGGTGCCCGTCACTAAAATGTACATTAATATGCATCAATCAATACGCAGTTATACGCTCGATATAGCGGAATTTTTTTCGCGGAAGCTATGGTATTTTGTAATGCGAAAGGCTGCATACAAACTGATAATGCTCTCTGAAGGTTTGGCTGACTGTTTTAAAATTGATACAGCCAATTAATATGGCCATTGCCAATACTGATCAGCCGAATTACTCCCGGAATACCATGTTTGCCTCTACGAATCACAGGATTAGTGAAGCTATTCACTTAGCTGTGCGTCTCTCACAGAAGGTGGTATGGTTCATGAGCGGCTTGGGACTAGATCTTTTTATGTATAGTGAAATTGAGAAGCCCGTCACAAAAATTATCACTATGTTTTTCCTCTGAACACGAATAGATACTCTCGAAGCGGCGGGTTGTCTTCTCTGAAGGTAAGGATATCTGCAATGTGTTTAACTCTATGGCAATAGGTACCGTTCTACAATTGTTTCGAGCTCTGCTTTAATATTGAAAACGTGGAATGGGATTTCTATTGTCAATACAGTACAGCGGATTAAGTCCAGGAATACCTGATACGACTCTCGGAAACACAGGATGGTTGAAGCTATTGACAGAGACATTCTTCCCTCACAGAAAGTGGCAACGTTGTCGACCAGTTTGACCCGCGGTCTTGTAACTCATACACGAAGTGATGGTGCCCGTAATTGAAGTGTATTGTAAATTGCCCCACTGTGCACGACGATATACTCACGATACCGTGGGATAGCAATTCGGAATGTAAGGCCTCTGGTAAAAAGTTTGACACTATTCGTTCTACAAAGGATTGACTCTGTACTATAATATTTATACCGCGAAAGAGTGTGTCTAATGCCCATACTGAGCAGCTTATTTCTCACAGAATACCTGGTTTGTCTCTCGGTACTAGAGGATAGGTGAAGGTATTGACTCAGCCGTTCGACTCTCAGAGAAGGTGACAACGGTCTACAGCGGTTTCACTCTGTACTTTAATATCTATACCGTGAAATGGGGTGTCTAGTGCCAATACTAGACAGCGGATTTACTCCCGGTATACCTAGTTTTACAGTCGGAATCACAGGATATGTGTAGCTACTGAATTCGCCGTTCAATTCTCAAGGATGGTGGAAGCGTTCTCGAACAGTTTGAGCCTCGATCATCTATTTCATGCATGAAATTAAGGTGCTCGTCAGTAAATGCACACTAGTTCGTACCTCTGAGCACGGTGTCATGCTCCTGATACAGCGGGTTAACTATAGGGATGGCAAGTCATTCTGGCAGAAGTTTGACCCTACACCTATAGGCAATGTTCTGCAACTGCTAGGCGGCCTGCTCTAATTTTCAGACTGTGAATTGAAATGTCTATTGCCAATATTCGTCTGCGAGCTTACTCTTGGCTTTCCGTGGATGACGCACCGAACAACGGGATAGGTGAAGCTTTTGACTTAGCTGTTCGTCTCTTATGGAAGGTGGTAACTTTCTCGAACGGTTTGACCCTCGATATTTTAATTCGTGCATGAAAGTAATGTACCGCGCTATTAAAATGTATACTAGTTCATACCTCTGAACACGGTGTTATACACTGGATGCTGCTGGTCAGTTTTTCGGAGGGTAAGGCATTCTAGAAGTAGTTTAACCCTTCACGAATGTGCAACTTTCTACAATTGCTTAACGGCCGGCTTTAATTTTGAACCCGTAAATATAATTGTCTATTACCAGTACTGTACAGCGCATTTACCACCGGAATATCTAGTTTGACTTTCGGAATCACGGATGTATGAAGCTAATGACTTAGTCGTTCGACTCCAACAGAAGGTGGTATTGTTCTCGAACGGCTTGTCTCTCTATCTTCTAATTCATACATGAAGTTAAGGTGCCCGTCATTAAAGTCAGTTGTAATTTGTTCCACTCATCACCATGTTATACACGCAATATAGAGAGTTAGCGTCTCGCAAGGGAAGGCTTTCGATAAAAGGTTTGACGCTATGCCAGTAGGTAACGTACTGCAACGGTTTGATGATCTGCATTAACATTCATACCGCGAATTAACGTTCTATTGCCAATACTGTTAAGCGGAATTACCCTCGGTGTACCTGGTTTAACCATTGGAATCACACGATAAATGAAGCTGTTGACGCAGCCGTTCGACTCTCAAGGAAGGTGGAAACGTTCTCGAGCGGTTTGGCACACGGCCTTCTTATTCATACATGTAATTGAGGTTAGCAACACTAAACTGTAAAATAATTTCTGCCTCTGAACACAAAGTTATACATTCGATGAAGAAGGTGTCGTTCGCCGGAGTTGCGGTCTTGTGTAAGACCTTCGACTATATAAGAATTGGTAACGTACTACAACGGTTTGATACTGTACATTAATATTCATGCAGTGAATTAAGGTGTCCATTGCCAATACTGTTCAACGGTTACTCCAAATGTACCTGGTATTAGTACAGAAAGAAATGACATCTATAACTATTGGTTTAGCCGATCGAATGTCATAGGAGGTGGTAACGGTGCCGCACGGTTTGTCCCTCGACCTTCTAATTCATACATGTAGTTAAGATGCTCGTCGCTAAAATGCGTACTAGATCGTACCTCTAAATACGATGTTATACTCCAGATGCGGCGAGTCAGTGTTCCGCAGTGTACGGTCTTCGGTAAGACGTTTCAGTTTATAGGAGTTGGTAAATTTCTCAGTCGGTGTGACGCTCTACGTAAATAATATTCAAACCGCGGGGTAAGGAGTCTATTGCCAATACTTTTCACCCGATTCAGGCCCGAAATACCTGGTTTGAATCTCAGAAACACAGGAGAGGTAAAGCCATTGACTTAGCCGTTCGTCTCTAACAGAATGTGGTAACGTTCTCGAGCAGTTTGACACACGATCTTCTAATTCAGACATGACATTAGGGTGCCCGTCCCTAAAATGTTTACTAATTTTTTCCACCGAACAAGAAGTTATACTCTGGGAACGGCGTTTTTGGGCCTCGGAATGTGAGATCTTTGGTAAAATGTTTGACACAATATGAATATGTAACTTTCTACATCGCTCTGGTTATGTACGTTGTTATTTATATCGTGTGCTAGGGTGTCTAATGCCAATAAAGTACAGCAGATTTAATCCCGGAATATCTGGATTTACTCTTGGTGTCAGAGGATACGTGAAGCTATTTGCGCAGCTGTGCCACTCTTAAGAAAGGTGGCAACGGTCTAAATCGGTTTGACTCTCGATTTTGCTACACCTACATGAAAATACCGTATCCCTCTGTCAAAATGTCTACTCATTAGTTTTTGCGTGAATAGTAAGCAAAACACATCCTACAGCGGGTTTGGTCCTCGGAGGCCATGGTATTCGGTATAAAGAATGACTTTATACAAATTGATAATGTTCTCCGACTGTTAGAATCTCTAACTTAATTTTCAGAACGTGAATTAAGGTGCCTATTACCCACAGTGTTAAGCGGATTTACTTCCGGAATACTAAGTTTGACTGACTTTATCACAGGACAGGTGATCCAATTGACTATAATGTTCGACTCTCAAAGACGGTGGTTACGTTTTCGAACGGTTTAGCCCTCGATCCTCTAACTCATACACGAAAATTAGGTGCCCGTCACTCAAATGTATACTAACTTCTTTCTGTGTACAGGAAGTTATATTCTCCATGGAGCCGGTGAGGTTAGCGGAAGGTACGGCATTCGGAAGGAAGTTTGACATTATAACAATAGGTAGCGGTCACAAACGGTTCTACGCTCAATTTTAATATTCAAAACGTTAATTCCATGTATACATCAGAAGCTCGAGTGCCAAACCGTTTGAAAACGTTACCACCTTAGGTGAGAATGGAACGCCTTAGTTATGAGCTTCACCTGTTCTATGATTCCGAGAGTAGAAGATGGTATTAAGATAATACGCTGAACAGAATTGGCAATAGGCACCTTCATTCGCTGTTTGTATACTAAAATTGAGCGTCAGACCGTTTGAGAACGTTATTAATAGCTACATAAAGTCACACGTTTTAACGAAGGCGCTACCTTCCGTGAACTTCTGAACTTCACACGCTTCATCGAGAGTATAACTCCGTGCCCGAGGAAACACATTGGTTTGCACTTTAGTGGCGCGCACCTTAATGTCATATATGAACTAGCAGATCAAGGAACGAACCGTCCGAGAGAAGTAACCACCTATTTGAGAGTTGCGCAGATATGTCAGTAGCTTCACCTAACGAGTTATTCGTCGTGCCAAACCAGATAATCCTGGAGCAAATTCTTACGATTGGCAACGCACGCGTTAATTCACGGTATGAACTTAAAGTAGAGAGCCAAACCATAGGATAACATTACCGATTGGTATAAGGTAATTAATTTTACACAATACCTTTCCTTCCGAGAACCGATCCCGCTGTAGTGATTGTCTTGCGTAGTTTTCGCAGGAACAAATGAGGAGACATTTTAGTATGCTCACACCATATTTTCATGTATGAAAGAAAAATCATGAGAAAAACATTTCGAGAACGTTGCCACCTTCTTTAAGAGTCGAACTGCTAAGGTGTCTGCTTCACATATCCTGTTATTCTGATAGCGAAACCATGTAGTCTGCGTCCAAACGCGGCGTACAGTATTGGAATTCGATACGCAATTTCATTGTATAAATATTAAGGAACAGAATCAAACCTTTGTAGATCATTTCCTATTGCTATACACGCGATCATTTTACCGAAGTCCTTAGTATCCGAGAAACTAACCCGCTGTTTCGAGGTTATATCTTCGTGTTCAGGCACGAAAATTAGTATACATTTCAGTGGCGGGCGCACTAATTTCGTGTATGAATTAGAACACTGTGTGTCAATCCGTTTGAGAACGTTACTACCACCTTTGAGTGTCCAACGGCTACATCGATAGCTTCACATATCCTGTGATTCCGAGAGTCAAACCTGGTACTCCGGGACCACATCTCCAGTACAGTGTTGGCAATTGACACCTTAATTCATGGATTGAATATTAAAGCAGAGCGTCAAACTGTTTGTGGGCGTTACCAATTTGTATAATAGTGAAACGTTTTATTGAGAGCCACACACTCCGAATACCTAACCCGCTGTATCGTGAGTGTAACATGGTGTTCAGAGGGACGAATTACTATACGTTTCAGTGACGGTACCCATAAATACATGTACGAAGTCGAAGTTTGGAGGTCAAACATTTCGACATTGTTACCACCTTCGCTGAGAGTCGAACATCTATGTCAATACCTTCAGCTATCCTGTGATTTCGAAAGTCAAAGCTAGAATTCCGGGAGCAAATCCGTTATACAGTATTGGCATCGTATACCCTATTTCATGGTATAAATATAAAAGTCCAAGGGCAAACCTTTGTTGGGCGCTTGTGTTGATAGAGAGCCAAACTGTATAGCAGTGGCCTTACCTTCCGAAAAGCTAACCCGCTGTATAGACATTGTATCTTCGTGCTCAGAGGAGCAAACTATGACGCATTGTAGTGACTGGCATATTAATTTCATGTATGAATTAGAAGACCGACGGCCACACCATTCGGGATCGATAGCACGCTTGTTGAGAACCGAGCGTCTGAGTCAATAGCATCACCAATGCTATGATTTCGAGGGTCTGATCAGGTATTCCGCCGGTTAATTCGATCGGCATTATTGGCAATAGACAGCTTAATTCACGATATGAATACTAATGCAGGCCGTCACCCGCTGTAGATCGGTACCCACTGGTATAGATGCAAACATTTTACCGAAAGCCTTACCTTCCGTGAAGCTAACCCGGGCTACCGAGAGTATAACTTCATGTTCAGAGGATAATATTTGTGCACATTTTAGCGACGAGCACCATAACTTCCTGCATGAATTAGAAAATCGAGAGTCGTACCGTTCGTGGACGTTTCCACCTTCTGTGAGTGGCGGACGGCTGTCTATTGCTTCACCTGTGCTGTGATACCTACAGTCAAATCAGGTAATGCGGGAGCAAGTCCGCTGAAGTTTATTGGCAATTGACTCTTTAATTCACGGTATGAATATTAATGTATGGAGTCAAAGCGACGGAGAACATTACCAATGCGCATAAAGTCATCCCTTTTACTGAAGACCACACCTTCCGAGAATCTAACCCGCTGCAGCAAGTCATGTGCATGGTGTTCAAGGAAAAAAATTAGTAGACTCTATAGCAGACGAACACGTTAATTGTATGTATCAATATAAAGATGGAGGTTCAAATCATCCGAGAACGATGGCACCTCTTCTGAGAGTCGAACGGCTAGGTCAACATCATGATCTAACCTGTGATGCCGAGAGGCTAATTAGGTATTCTGGGACAAAATTCGCCGAAAAGTATTGGGAATAGACACCATCATTCAGGGTATGAATATTAAGGTAGAAGGTCAATTCGTCGGAGAACAATACCAATTGGCACAGTGTCATTCTTTTTACCTAATACGTTATCTTCCTAGGACATAACGCGATTTAACGAGTGTCATGCTTAGTGCTCACGGAAACAAATTAGGAGACATTATAGCAGAGGCATACCTCATTTTGATTTACGAATTAAAAGAACGAGTGTCAAACCGTTCGAGATCATAATCACCTTCTTTGAGAGTCGAACGGCTGAGTCAATAGCTTCACCTCTAGTTGAGATTCCGAGAGTCAAAGCCGGAATTACAGGAGTTCACTGTTCACAATATTAAAATAGAGCGTCACACCGTTTGTGTGCGTTACCAATTGCTACAACATCACATATTTTACCGATGGCCTTACATTCGAAGTAGCTAACCCGCCGGAAGAAAAGTATAACTTCATGTTCAGAGAAAGAAATTAGTCCTCCTTTTTGTGACGGGCAAATGTACCCATTAAGGAATTTCATGTATGAATCAGAAGATCGAGTGTCAAACCTCTCGTGAACGTTGACACCTTCTGCTGGAGACGAACTGATTAACCAATAGCATCACCAATCCTGTTACTCCGTGAGTCATGTCAGGTATTCGTGGTGTAAATCCGCTGTACAGTATTAACAGTGGACACCTTAATTCACGGTTTGATTATTGAAGTGCAGAGTCTAACCCTTGTAGAACGTTACCTATTGGTATAATGTCAAAAGTCTCACAGAAGAACCTGCCCTCCGGGAACCGATCCCGCAATATCGAGAGTATATCTTCGAGATCAAAGATATAGAGACCTATTCATATTAGTGACGGGCACATTAACTTGGTGTAGGAACTAGAAGATCTACGGACTATCTGTTCGAGATCGTTAACACATTCTTTGAAAGTCGAAGGGCTGAGTCAGTAGCTCCAGATAATTTTGTGATTCCGAGAGTCAAGTCTTGAATTCGAGGAGTAAATCCGCTGAACCGTATTGCCAGTAGACACATTAGTTTACGGTATAAATAGTAATATAGAGTTCCGAACCATCGTAGAACGGTACCTACTGGTATATGACCAAAATTTGTACCGGATACTATACTCTCCCAGAACATAACCCGCAGAAGGAAGAGTCTTGCTTAATGCTAAAGAAATCAAATTAGTAGATTCATTAGCAGACGGACACTTGAATTGCATGTATCAATAGGAAGAGGGAGTGTCAAGTCGTCCGAGGTTGTTACCACCACATTTGACAGGTCGCATTGCTATGGCAATAGCTTCACCTTTCCTGTGATTTCGAGAGATAAACCATGTATTCCCGGAGTATATCCGCTGAACAGTATTTGGAATAAGCACCATAATTCGCGGTATGAACATTAATGTAGAACGGCAAATCGCAGGCGAACATTTTAGCGACAGAAACATTAATTTCATTATGAATAAGGATATCGGGTGACAAACCGTCCGAGAAGGTTACCACATTCATTGTGATTTAAGCGGCAGAGTCTATGGCTTCATACATCCTGTGAATCGGAAAGTCAAACGAGTAATTTCGGGAATAAATGCGCTGTACAGTATTCGCAGTAGATACCTTCATTCGCGGATTGCATATTAAAATAGTGCGTCACAACTTTGTAGAACGTTCCATATTGGTATACTGTCTTATTACCGAGGGCCTTACGTTCGGAGAACATATCCCGTTGCATCGAGAGTATGGTGCAGAGAAGTTAATTAGTATACATTTTAGTGACATGCACCTTAATTTCAGGTACGAATAAGAAAATCGAGAGTAAAGTCATTTAACAGGGATAACACCTTTTTTGCTAGTCGCATAGCTATGGCAATATCTTGACGTATTCTGTGATTCCGAAAGCTACACAAGTTATTCCGTGAGTAAATTAGTTGAACAGTATTGGCAATAGTCGCCGTAGTCCGCGGTTTGAATATTAAAGTAAAGACAATCCGATCGTCTACGTTTCGAGTTGGTATATGGTTAAACATTTTACCGAAAACCTTAATTTCCGCGAACGTAGCTCGCTATATGACGAGTGTAACTTCGTGTTCAGAGATACAAATTAGTACATATTTTATTGCCGGGTACATAAATTTCGTGTAAGAATATAACGATCCAGAGCAAACCCATGGAGAACTATACCTCCTTCCTTAAGTGTCGGACAGAGCTAAGTCAATAACTTCACCTGTCCTGGGATACCGAGAGTCAAACAAGGTATTCCTGGAGAAAAGAAGCAGAAAAGTTTGGAATAGACACCATAATTCACGGTTTGAATATTGAAGTCGAGCGTCAAGCAGACGGAGGACATTACCAACTCGTATTAAGACATTCTTTTTACCGAATACTGTACCGTAAGTGAATATATCACGCTTTTGAGACTGCCGTGCTTAATGTACACGGAAACAGATTAGTACATATTTTATCTGGCGCACATGTAGTTCTTATGTATGTACAGCAAAATCGACAGTCAAACCGTTTGAGAATGTTAT
Source organism: Lasioglossum baleicum (assembly GCF_051020765.1). Taxonomy (NCBI): domain Eukaryota; kingdom Metazoa; phylum Arthropoda; class Insecta; order Hymenoptera; family Halictidae; genus Lasioglossum; species Lasioglossum baleicum. Next base: position 21,119 of record NW_027469739.1, on the reverse strand, counting down.
CTCCTACTTTGGGAGTCCAACGGCGAAGTCAATAGAATCACTCATCCTACAAATCCTTGAGCTTAACTAAGGATGCCTGTAGTAAATCTGCTGAGCAGTATTGGCAATAGACACCTTAATTCAGTGTATGACTAAAAAATTATAGAGTCGTACCTTCGGCAAACATTAACAATTCATATTAAGCCATTCCTTTTACCTAATACCATTCCTTCCGAGAACATAACACGCTGTTGCGAGTGTCATTCTTAGTGCTCACTCATACAATTGAGTAGACATTATAGAAGAAGGACAGTTTATTTTCATATATATATTAGAAAACCCAGTGTCGAACCGTTCTAGACCGTTGCCACCTCCTGTGGGATTCGCACAGCTATGCCAATAGCATCACGAATCCTGTGATTCCTAGGGACCAACCAGGTATTCCGCGACCAAACCCGCAGTACAGTACTGCAATTTGACACGCTATTTCACGTTATAAATGTTAAAGAACAGAGTTAAGCAATTCTAGAACGTCACCTATTGCTGTACGTTTAAGCTCTATACCGATGGCCTTACCTTCCGAGCAGTTACCGCGCTGTATCAACAGAATAAGTTCGAGCTCTGTAAAACAAATTAGTATGCATTTAAGTGATGGGCACCATAAATTCATGTACGAATAAGTAGATCGAGTGTCAAGACTTTCGAGACGGTTACCACCTTCTGTGAGAGTCGAGCGGCTATGTCAGTAGCTTCATCTATCATGTGATTCCGAGGGTCAAACAAGGTGCTCCGGAATTAAATCGACTGAAAAGTATTGGCATCATATACCCTACTTCCGGGTATGAATATTAAAGTTTAGTGGACCAGAGTTGTGCAATGTTACCTATTGCTATAGAGTCAAAAATTCTGCCGAACGCATTAGCTTCCGAGAAGCTGAAATGCCGAATCGATTGCGTTCCATAGTTCTCACGTGATACAATTAGTAGACATTTTAGCAGAATGACACATTATATTCATGCATATATAGGAATATGGCGGGCAAACCGTGCGAGAACGATACCACCGGCAATGTGAGTCGGACCACCAAGTCAGTAGCTTTGCTTATCCTGTGATTATGAATGTAAAATTAGGTATTACTGGAGTATATCCGCTGAATAGTATTGGCAATAGACACCTTAATTAGCAGTGTTAATATTAAAGCAGACCATCAAGCAGTTATTTGGCGTTACCTATTGCTATAGAGTCAAACACTTTACCAATTACCATACCTACAGAGATCCTAACCTGCTGCAGCGAGTGAGTTGCTTAGTGTAACCGGAAACAAAGAAGTATACATTATAGTGACTGGCACCTTATCTTCATTTATGATTTAGAAGATCGAGGGGCAAACCGTTCGACGATGTTACCACCTTCTTTGAAATTCGAACGTCTAAGTCAATAGCTTCACATATCCTTAAATTCCCGAAGCTAAACCACATATTCCGGGGTTAAATGCGCTGTACAGTATTGGCAATAGATACCTTTACTCGCGCTGTGAATAATAAAATAGAGCGTCACACCTCGTCAGAACGGTACTAATTGCTACAAACTCAAGCGATATACCGAATGCCTTACCGTCCGAGAATATAGCCCGCCGTATCGAGAGTATAGATACGTGTTTAGGGAAACACATTAATATACGTTTTAGTGACGGCACCTTAAATTCATGCACGAATTAGAAGGTCAAGTGTCAAACCGTTCGTGAACGTTACCACCTTCTGTGAGAGACGAACGATTAAGTGAATAGCTTCAACTATCTCGTGATTCCAACAGGCAACCCGGGAAAACGGACAATGAGTGCGCTGATGAGTATTGGCAATTGACACCATAATTCACGGTTTGAATATTAAAGTAGGTCGCCCGAGCGTTTTAGAGCGTTGCCAATTTGTATAAAGTCAAACACATTACCAATGGTCTTACCTTTGGAGAAGATATCCCGCCGTTTCGAGAGAATAACTCCGTGTTCAGAGATGGAAATTAGTCTTAATTTCTGTAACGGGCGCCGTAATTTCAGGAATGAGTTAGTAGATCGCGGGACAAATCTTTCAGGAACATTATCACCTACTGTGAGAGGTGAACAGCTAAGTAAATACTTCCCCTATCGTGTAAGTTGGAGAGCCAAAGCAGGTATTCTGGGAGAAAGTCCGCTGAAGAGTTTTGGCAATAGACACATTCATGCACGGTTTGAATATTAAAATAGAGCGTCAAACCGTTTGTGAACGTTATCAATTGCTATAAAGTCAATGGCATTACCGAAGACCTTACACTCCGATAAACTAAACCGCTGTATCGACGTTATAACTTCATGTTCAGAAAAAAAATTAATATTCCTTTCAGTGACGGCACCATAACTTCGTGTATGTATCACAAGCTCGAGTGTCAAACCGTTGGGGAACGTTCCCACCTTCAGTGCAAGACGAACGGCAAAGCCAATAGCTGCACCTATCCTGAGATTCCGAGAGTCAAACCAGTCATTCCTGGTGCATATCCGCAGGACAGTATTGGCCATAGACATCTTATTGCACGGTATGAATATTAAAGCAGAGCATCAAACCGTTGTAGAGCATTACCTATTCGTGTAAAGCCAAACACCTTACCGAACAGCCAACCTTCCGTCAAGCAAACCCGCAGAATCGACAGAATAACTTCGTGCTCAGAGAAGCAATTTCGTATACATTTTAGCGACGGCCACGGTTGTATCATGTGTGAATTCGATGATCCAGGGAAAACGGTGCGAGAATGTGACCACCTTCCTTGAGATTGGAACAGCTGAGGGAATAGCTTCTTTGCTAATCGAACTGACAAGTCAGTAGCTTCAGCTATCATGTGACTCCCAGAGTGACACCGTGCATCCCCGCAGTAATTACACTCAACAGTCATGGCAACAGACACCTTAATTCACGCAATGAATGATAGAGTAGAGTGTTAAACCGCGGAAGTACGATACGTATTTGTATAGAGTCAAATTCTTACCCGAAGGCCTAACCTTCCGAGATGCAAACCCACCGTATCAGGAGTATATCGTCGTGTTCAGAGGAACGCATTAGTGAAGGACGCCGTCATTTCATGTATGAGTTAGAAGGTCGAGTGTGAAACCGTTCGATAACGATACCACCGTGTTTGCTAGTCGATCGGTTATGTCGATGCCGTACCCTATCCCGTGATTCCTAGATGCATACCAGGTATACCTAGAGTAATACGCTGAACGCTTTTGGTAATAGACAGCCTCAGTCACGGTCTGATTATTAAAGTCGGGCGTCGAACCGTATGAGAACGTAACCAATTGCCATGATGTCAAGCGATTTACCGAATGCCTTACATTCCGTGAAACTCACCGTCTTCATCGAGAGTATATTTTCGTGTTCACAGGATGAAATTAGTATTCATTTCAGTGACGGGCACCATATCTTCATGTATAAATTAGAAGATTGTGGGTGAAACGGTTCGAGCACGGTACCATATTCTTTGAGTGTCGACCGGCTATTTGAATAGCTTCACCTATTCAGTGATTCGGAAAGCCAAACCAGGTATTACTGGTGCAAATTCGTTGAACAGTATTGCCAATAGACACCTCAATTCGCGTATTGAATATTAAAATAGAGCGATACACCGTGTGAGAACGATACAATTGCTGTGAAGTCAAACACTTTAGCGATTGCCATACCTTCGGAGAAGCAAACGTGCTGTTTCGATGGTATGACTTCTTGCTCAAAAACGGAAATAAAGATATTACGATTCATTTCTGTTCCTGGCCCCTTATTGTCATGTAGTGACTAGAAGATCGAGGGTAAAACAATTCGAGACCGTTACCACTGTCTATGATATTCGAACAGATACGTCAACAGCTTCAGCTATCACTAGATTCCGTGACCCAAACCAGGAATTCCGGGTGTATGTCCGTTGACCTGTATTAGTAATTGACACCTTAATTTGCAGTTTGTATACGAAAATAAAGCGTGACACCGTTTAAGAACATTACAAATTTCTATGATGCCAAACGTACTACCGAAAACCTTACACCATCCGCGAACGTCACCCACTTCGTACAGAGTATAACTATGTGTTCAACTTCTCAGTGATAGAAATTAGTATTGATTTAAGCGACGGGCACCTTAACTTCATGTATGAATTAGAAGATAGAGTATCATGCAGTTCGTGAACGATACCATCAACTTTGCGATTCCAACGGATAAGTCAATAGCCACCCCATCCTGTGATTCCGAGAGCCAAACCACGTACACGTGGAGTAAATCCGCTGAACAATATTGGGAATAGTCACCATAACTCATGCCTTGAATATTAAAATGGAGCATCACACCGTGCGGGAACGTTACCAATTACAATAAAGTCAAACGGTTTCCAGAAAGCCATAACGTGCGTGAAGCTAACCCGCCGTATAGAGAGAATAACATCGTGTTTAATGAAACACATTAGAGTGCATTTTAGTGATGCCACCTTAAATTCACGTATTAATATGAAGAACGAGAGACGAACCGTTGGAGAGCGTTGCCATCTTTTTTGCGTGTCACACAGCTAATTCAATAGCTTCCCCCAACCCGTGATTCCGAGACTCAAACCAACTATTCGGGGAGTAAATAAGCTGAACACTATTGGTAATTGACACCTTAAATCACGGTTTCAATATTAAAGTAGAGCGTTATACCGTTTGATAGCGTTACCAATTGGTATAAAGTCAATCGTTTTACCGAAGGCCTTATCTTCCGCGAACATCTCCGTCTTCATGCAGAGCGTAAGATCGTGTTCAGTGAAAGAACTTAGTATTGATTTATGCGATGGACACCCTTAGTTCATCTATGGATTAGAAGATGGAGGGTCAAGCAGAGCGAGAACGATACCACCATCTTTGAGAATCGAACGGCTAAGTCAATAGCTACACCCATACTGAGATTCCAAGAGTCAAACCACGTATTCCTGGAGAGAAGCCGCTGTACAGAATTTGCATTAAGGAAGCTACATCCGCCTATAATTATTAAAGTGCAGTGTCACTAAGTTGCACTACGATACCTATTGGTATAATATCTAAATCTTCACCGAATGGCTTACCTTTCGAGAAGCAAACTTGCTGTTTCGAGAGTATGACTCCGTGGTCACAATAGCGAAATAGTATAAATTTTAATGACGGGCAACATAATTTCCTCTATGGATCAGAATGTCGAATATCAAACCGTTCGAGAACGTTGCCACCTTCTGTGAGAGACGAACGGCTACGTAAATAGTTTCACATATCCTGTGACTCCGAAAGTCAAACCAAATCTTCCGGGGGTAAATGAGTTGTACATTTTTGGCATCAGACTCCTTAAATCACGCTCTGAATATTAAACTACAGCGACGAAACGTTACCTCCGGCGATGAGGTGAGTCCCCTACCCTGCGCCTTCCCGTCGATCGGAGGGGACCGCGTACGGTTGGCCGAGGTACCGACCGTTGAGGGATCGCAGTCCAGGCAGGTGTTCGTGCCGCGCGAGTGGCCAAGTAGCACTGCAGAAGGAAGAAGCGGACTGGGCTCGGAAGCTCGAAAAGGAGCCCAGCGAGAGCTGGTGATGTCGCGGGGAGGCACCGATATCTTATATTCGCGAAAGCGTTGCCTGTTATTCCGGGCCCTCCCTTGTGCGCAGAGGACGGGCCACCGCTGGGGGTTTAGGGGTTTTGAATCCCACAGACCCCCGGCATTCCCCTCAGGGGACCTGGACATCGTTGGAAGATTTCCCCTGCGTCAAAGAAAGCCGCCGAACCGCTATGGAACATTAACTGTTCGTGTAGGGTTAAATATGTTACAGAATGCGTTATCCTCCGAAAAACTAGCCCACTGTACTGAGAGTATAACATCGTGTTCAGGGAATCACATTAGTATACATCATAGTGATTTCATCTTATTTTTATGTATGAATTAGATGATCAAGCGTAAATCAGTTCGCGACCGTTACCACATTCTACATTTCGACACCTAGGACAATAGCGACACACATCCCGTGATTCCGAGAGCCATAACAGGTATTCCTAGAGTTAATCTCCTGAACATTATTTGCATTTGACACCTTGATACAATGTATGAAAATTAAAGTAAGCAGTCAAACCGTCGGAGAATATTACCATTCGTGTAGTGTCATTCCTTTCTTGAATACCTTACCTTCCGAGATCCAAGGTTGCTGCAGCGAGTGTCCTGCATAATGCTAACAGAAATTAATTAGTAGACATTTTAGGCAATGGCCACCACATGTTTGTTATAATTATCAACATCGAGAGTTAAAGCGTTCAAGAACATTACCACCTTCCTTGATAACCGTACGGCCTAGTCAATAGCTTCACATATTCTGAGGTACCGATAGACAAACCAGATACTGCGGTAGAAAATGCGAGGTACAGCATTGGCAATAGACATCTCAAATCACGGTTTGAATAATAGAGCATACCGTCAATCGGATGTAGAACATAACCTGTACGGAGCATTGACTCCAGGAGTACCTGGTCTGTCCCTCGGAGGAACAGGATAAGTGCACCAACTGGATTAGGAGTTCGGCTTCCAAAGATGTTGGGATCGTCATAGGGGTGTTTGACACTCAATCTCTCCATTCATACATGAAAATAAGGTGTCCATCTGTTAAAATGTTTAATAATTTGTTTCCGTGAGCACTAAGCAAGACACTCGCAACAAGGGATTATATTGTTGGAAGGAAAGGTATTCGGTAAAAGAAGTGTCTTTATACAAATTGGTAACGATCTCGAACGGTTTGATGCACTACTTTTAAGCTTAAACCATGACATAAGACGTCTGTTGCTAAAATTGTTGCGAGGATTTTCGTTCGGAATACCCGGTTTGTCCCACGGAATCACAGGATGGGTGAAGCTACTGAGGTAGCCATTCGACACCCACAGATGGTGGTTACGCTCACGAAAGATTCGACCATCTATCATCTAAATCATACACCAAACTATGGTTCCCGTCACTGAAATGAAGAATAATTTGTTCCGCTGAACACGAAGCTTTACTCTCGATGCATCTGGTGAGGTTCTCGGAAGGTAAGGCTTTGCGTAAAAAGCTTGTCTTTATACAAATTGGTAACGCTCTCAAACGGCGTGACGCTCTGCCTTAACATAAGATCCGTGAATTAAGACGACAAATGCCACTACTGGTCAGCCGATTTTACACACGGAATACCTGGTTTGATTCTGCGAATTATAGGACAGGTGAAGCCATTATCAAAGCAATTCGATTCTCAACTACGGTGGTAGTGCTCTCGAACGGATTGACACTTGATCTTCTATTTCATAGAATAAATTAATGTACGCGCCTCGAAAATGTCATGTCATATGTTTGCATGAACCCTGAGGAAGGCACTCCCTCCAGCGGTTTGGGCTACTCGGGAGGTAAGGCCTTCGGTAAAAAGTTGGACTCTATACGAATTCATGACGTCCTCCAACGGGCTGACTCTATACTTTAATATTCACACTGTGAATTAAGGTGTCTATCGCCAATACTGTTCAGCGGATTTACTTCTGGTATTCCAGGCTTGACTCTGGGTATCACATGACAGGTCATGCTATTGACTTATCTTTCCTATTCCCATGGAAGCTGGTAACGGTCGCAATCGGCTTGACACTCGACCTTCTTATTCGCACATGAAATTAAGTGTGCCGTCACTAAAATATATACTAATTTGCTTCCTTGAACGCGAAGTTATAATCTCGATACGGCGGGTAAGCTTCTCGGACGGTAAGGCATTGTGTAATACGTTTGACATTATAGCAATTATAACGTTCTCACAGGTTGTGACGTCCTATTCTATTATTCACACCGCGAGGAATGGTATCTATTATCAATTCAATTGAGCGGACTTGCTCCCGGAGTAACATGTTCAACCATCGGAATCACAGGGTAGGTGTAGCTATTCATCTAGAAGTTCGGCTATCAAAGAAGGTGCTAACTTTCGCGAACGGAAAGACCTTCGGTCTTCTCATTCATAATGAAATTATGGTCCACGTCACTAAAATGTCTACCAGTTTGATACGCTGAACACGAAGTTGTAATCTCGATGAAACCGGTGTGGTTTGCGGAAGGTGAGGCTTTCAGTAATACGTTTGACTTTATATCAATTGGTAACTCTCTCAAACGATTTGTCGCTCTACTTTAATATTCAAATCGTGAACTAAGGTGTCTATTGGCAATACTCTTCAGCGGATTTACATCAGCTATACCGGGTTTGTCTCTCCAAAACACTGGATACGTGAGGCTAGTGACTTAGCCATTCGTCTCTGACAGAAGGTGGTAACGTTCTCGAGCGATTTAGCTCTCGATCTTTTAATTCATGGTTAAAATTAATGTGCTCGTCACTAAAATGTATACTGCATTACTTCGCTAAACACGTAGCTATACTCTCGATACAGCGGCTTAGCTTCTCGTCCTGTCTGGCATTCGGTAAAACGTTTACCTTTATAGCAATTGGTAACGTTCTCACGAGGTGTGATGCTCTATTTTGTTATTCGCACCACGAATTAAGTCATCAATGCCAATGCTGTACAGCGAGCTGACACCCGGTCTACTCATTCACTATGAAATTATGGTCCACGTCTCTAAAATGTCTACCAGTATTATACACTGAACTCGAAGTTGTAATCTGGATGAAGCGGCGAAGTTAGCGAAAGGTACGGCCTTTGGTAAAACGTGATACCTTAAATCAATTAGAAACGTTCTGACACGGTGTGACACTATATTTTAATATTCACTCCGTGAATTATGGTATCTACTGTCAATGCTGTTTGGCGGATTAACTCCCGGAATACCTGGTTTGACACTCGTTATCACTGGACAGGTGAAGCTATCGACTTAGCCGTTACACTTTGAATGAAAGTTGCAACGTTCTCGAAAGTTTTGATCCTCGATCTCCGAATTGGTACGTGAAATTGAGGTGCGACAGGCTAAAGTGCATACTATCTTGTTTCTCTGAACGTGGAGTTATCCTTTCGATAATGTGAATTTGCTTACTGGAAGGCAAGGCCTTCGGTAAATAGTGTGACTCTATACCACTAGGTAACAGTCTACAAAGTTTTGACTCTGCACATTAATATTCATACCGCGAATTGAGGTGTCGATTGCTAATACTGTAGAGTGGAATTACTCCTGGAACACCGGGCTTGACTCTCGTAATCACAAGATAGGTGAAGGTATTGTCATAGATGTGCATCTTTCAAAGAAGGTTGGATCGTTCTCCGACGGTGTGACTCTCGATTTTGCTATTCATACATGAAAAACAGCTGCCCGTCTTCTAAAATATTTACTAATTTGATTATGTTAGCTTTAAGCATGGTACTCGGTACTACGGGTTACGTTCTCGGACGGTAAGCTATTCGAAAAAGAGTGTGACGTTACACCAAATAGTAACGCCCCTGGAACGGTTCGACTCCCTGCTTTAATATTCATACAGTGAATTAATATTTCTATTGACAATACTGTTCAGCGGACTTACTTACAGAACACCTGGTTTGACCCTCTGAATAACAGGATTTATGAAGCTATTGACTCAGCCCTTCATCTCGCACAGAATGCGGCAACGTTTACAAACGGTTTGACCCCCCCCCCCCATTTTCTAATTCATGCATGAAATTATGATGCTCGTCACTAAAATGTGTTCTAGTTCGTACATCTGAACGCAATGTTATACTCCTGATACAGCGGGTTAGTTTTTCGGATTGTTAGGCATTCTGGCAGAAGTTCGACCATACACATATAGGTAATGTTCAACAACTGCTTGATGGCCTGCTGTAATATTCCAACCGTGAATTGAGGTGCCTATTGCTAATGGTCTTCAGCGATATTACTCTCGGTTTTTCCCAGGCTGACTCTCCGAACCACAGGATAGGCGAAGCTATAGACTTAGCCAATTCTACACCCAAAGATGGTAGTATCGTTATCTAAAAGTTTGACCCTCGATCTAGAATTTCGTACATGAAATTAAGCTACCCGACTCTAAGGAGTACAATAATTTGGTTCTCTGAACACGAGGACGTACCCTCGATACAGCGCGTTCGCTTCTCGTAAGCTAAGGCCTTCTTCAAACAGTTTTTCCGCGGCATGACCCTATACATTAATATTCATACTGCGAAATAGGGTATCTGGTGCAATACTGTGCAGCGAATTTAATCCCGGAACACCTAGTTTCACTCTCGGAATCACACGATTGGTGACGCAATTGATTCAACCGTCCTATTCTCAAAGATGCTGTTAATGGTCCCTAACGGTTGGATCCTGGTTTTTTCATTCATACATGAATTTAAGCTGGCATTACTGTATTCTAATGTATCTAATCAAAATGTATTCTAATGTGTTTCTCTGAACACGAAGTTCTACTCTCGATACGGCCGGCCAGCATCTCACAGGGTAACGCTTGCTGAAATACGTTTGACCTTATACCAATTGGTTATACCCACAAACAGTTTGATGCTCTACTTTAATATTCAATCCGTGAATTGAGGTTTCGATTGCCAATACTGTTCAGGGAACTTATTCTTGGATTACGTTGTATGACTCTCGAAATCACAGGATACGTGAAGCAACAGACTATCCGTTCGACTCTCAATGAGGATGGTAACGTACTCAAATCAGTTGGCTCGCCATTATGATTTTCATTCATGGAAATGTGGTGTCCGTCTGCTAGTATATCTACTAATATGTTTCCGTGAACAATAACGGAGACACTCGTTACAGCGGGTCAGGTTCTCGGAAGTTATGGTATTCGACAAGAAGAATGATTGAATTCGAATAGGTAGTATCCTCCAGCAGTTTGACTCTCCACATTAATATTCATACTGTGAATTGTGGTTACAATTTCCAACACTGCCCAACGAATTTACTCGCGGAATACCTGAACTGACTCCTGGAATCATAGCACAGGTGAAGCTATTGTCTCAGGCGTTGGGTCCTCAACAAGTGTGGTATCGATCCCGAATGGTTTGACCATCGATCTTCAAATTCATACATGAAATTAAGGTACCAGTCACTAAAATGCATACTAATCTGCTCCACTGAACATGAAGATATAAAGTCGATACAGCGGGTTAGCTTCTAGGAAGGTAAGGCCTCTGCTATTCAGTTTGGCTCCCTGTCAATACCAACTTCCTACAAAGGTTTGCCCTTGAACTTTAATATTTATACCATGAAATAGGGTGTACGATGCCAATACGGTACAGCGGAATTACTCCTGGAATTCTTGTTTTGACTTTCGGAATCCCAGGATAGCCGAAGCTATTGACGTAGACGTTCCACTCTCAGGGAAGGTGGCAACGTTCCCTGTCGGATTGAGCCGCGATCTTCAAATTCGTTCTCGAATTTATGGTGACGTTACTAAATTGTTTAATAATGTGTTTCCCAAATCACGTAGCTACACTCTGAATAGGGCGGGTTAGCTTCTTGGACAATAAGGCATTCGGTAAAACGTTTCACTTTATAGGAAATAGTAACGTTCTCACAAGGTGCGATGCTCTATTTTATTATTCACGCCGCGAGTTAAGGAATCTGTTGAAATTATTGTCGGCGCATTTACTCTCGGAATACCTGGTTTGATTTTCGTAATCACAGGATGGGTATAGCTACTGACTCAGCCGCTCGACTCTCATAGATGTTGGTTACGTTCTCGAAATGCATGACATTCGATCATCTAATTCATACATGAAGTTAAGGTGACCGTCGCAGAAATGAATACTAATTTCTTTTTTTGAACACGTAATTATACTCTCGATGACGCACGTGAGGTTCGTGGAAGGCAAGATCTTTGGTAAAACATTCCTATTTATACGAATTGGTAACGTTCATAAACGGCTTGACGCTCTACTTTAATACTGAAACCGTGAATAAATATGTTCATTGCCATTGCAGTGTAACAGATTAGCTCACATAATATCTTGTTGGCCTCTCAGAATCACAGGATAGGTGAAGCTATTGAGTTAGCCGTTCGTATATTGCAGATGGTGGTAACGTTCTGCCACGGTATGGCCCCATAGCTACTGATGCATACATGAAATTATGGTGCCCGTCACTAATGTGTATACTACTTCGCTTCGGTGGACACGAATTCATTCTCTGGATGCGGACAGTTATCTTCTCGAATGGCAAGCCCTTCAATGAAAAGCTAGACCCTCTGCGAAAACGTATAGTCCTACAACAGCTTGAATCTGTCCTTCAATATTTATTTCGTCAATTATCGTGTCTAATGCAAAGATAGTTCCACTAATTTATTGACGGATTTGCTGATTTGACTCACGGTACCCCATGACAGGTGATGCTATTGACTTAGGCGTTCTACACCCAAGGAAGGTGCTAACGATATCGATCGGTTTGACATTCGATCTTCTTATTCCCGCATGGAATTCAGTGGGCCGTCATTAAAATAGATACTAATTTGCATCCTTCAAGGCGAAGATATACTCTAGATACATCGGGATGGGCTCTCGCAAGGTAAGGCCTTCGGTATAAAGGTTGACTGACTGTACAACAATGGGTAACGATCGACAGTAGTTTGACACTGTTCCTAAACATCGATAACGTGATGTATCGTATCTAATTCCAATACTGTACTGTGGGTTCAGTCGTGGGGTACCTGGTTTGAATATCGGAAAAAACAGAATAGGTGAAGCGATTGACCTAGCCGTTCGACTCTCAAAGAAGTTATTTGGTTAGCTGATCGAATCTCAAGGAAGGTAGTCACGTTCTCGTAAGCTTTGACTCTGGATCTTCGAATTCATACATGATGTCATGGTTCCCGTCACTAAAATCTATACTAACTTGCTTCTATGAACACGAAGTTGTTCTCCCGATGCAGCAGGTTAGCTTCACGGAATGTAAGGTCTTCTGTAAAATGTTTGACGCTATACGAATAGGTAAAGCTGTACAACGGTTTGACGCTCTGCTGTAATTTTCAAAACGTGAATTAAGGTGTCTGGTGCCAAAACACTTCAGCTGGCTTACTCCCGGCATTCCTCGGTTGACTCTCCGGTTCACTGGATAGGTGAAGCTATTCACTTATCCGTTCGATTCCCAAAGCAGGAGGTAACGGTCACGATGGTTTGACTTCTTGTATTGTTATTCATGCAAGAAAATACGGTATCCGTCTGCTATAATGTTCACTATTTTGCTTCCGTCAGCAACGAGCTAGACACTTCAAACAGCGGGTTAATATTCTCGGCAGGAAAGGGATTCGGTAAAAAGAATGACTTTATACGTAATGGTTATGACCTCAGACGGTTTGTCGCTCCATTTTAATATTCAAACGGTGAATTAAGGCTACTATTACCAATACTGTTCAGCGGAATTTCTCCCGGAATTCCTCATTTGACACTCGGAATCATAGGATACATAAAGCTATTGAGCCGACAGGCACTACTTTGATATTCAAACTGTGAGTTAAGGTATCCATTGCCAATAGTGTTTGGCCGGATGGTACGACCTTGGGAAAAAGGTTGTCACAATAACAGCACGCAATATTCTACAAAAGTTTGACGCTCCACGTTGATATTAATACCGTGATTGAACCTGTCGATTGTAATACTGTACAGCCGATTGACTTCCAAAATACAGTGGCCTGACCCTCGGAACCGCATGACAGTTATAAGTACTGACTAAGCCGCTCCAATCTTAAAGAAGTTCATAACGTGCTCGAAAGAATTGACAATCGATCTTCTATTTCATTCATAATGTTAAGGTGCCGTCACTGAAATGTATACTCATTACTTTCTCTGAACACGAAGTTATACTATCGATACAGCGGGTCAGTTTTTCGGAGGTTCAGTCTTCGGTAAAACGTTTGTATTTGTACGAACTTGTAACCCTCTCAAACGGTTTGACTGTGTTCTATAAAATTTATACCGTGAAATAGGGTGCCTAATGCCCATGCTGATCAGCAGATTTACTCGCTGAATACCCGATTTGACTCCCGTAATCATGGGATATGTGAAGCTATTGGCAAAGCCCTTTGATTTTAAAGCAAGGTAGAAACGTTCTCGAACGGTTTATCGCTCAATATTCTAATTGATACATGAAGTTAAGATACCACTAACTGAAATGAAGACTAATTTCGTTCTCTGAACGCGACGTTATACTCTCGAAGCGGTAGGTTATCTCCTCCGAAGGTGTCTATCGGTAAAATGTTTGACACTATACAAATAGGTAACGGTCTGCAACGGCTTGACGGTCTGCTTTAATATTCATACGGTGCATTAAGGTGTCCATTGCCATTAGTCTTCAGCGTATTTACGCCCGGAATACCTAGTTTGACTCTCTGAATCGCAAGACGTGTAAAGCTATTCGTTTAGCCGTTCGGCCCACAATGATGTTGGTCAGGTTCCCGATCTGTTTGACACTCGACCATCTAATTCATTGAAGAAATTAAGGTGCCCGTCGCTGAAATGGATACCACCTGGCTTCTCTGAGCACGAAGTTATGCTCTCCATACGGCGTGCTGTCATCTCGGAAGGTAAGGATAACGGCAAAAAGCTTCATTCTAAACCTATTCGTAACGTTCTACAATGGTTTACCTCGTGACATTAAAATTTCTACCGTTAAATAGAGTGTATGATGTCAATACTGCACAGCAGATTGGCTCCCGGAATGCATGGTTTGACTCTCGGAATCAGAGTATAGGTGATACTGCTGGCTTAGCTGTCCGAATCTCAAAGACCGTGGTAACGTTCTCGATTGGCTTGGAAATCGATTTTGTAATTCGTAAATGAAATTGTGGAGCACGTCACTAAAATGTTTACTAATTTACTTCTCTGGACACAAAGTTATACTCTCGACATAGCGAGTTAATTTCTCGGAAGGTAAGTTATTCGGTGAAAAGAATGACTGCATACGAATTGGTAATGTTCGCTGACGGTTTAACTCTTTACTATAGTATTCATACCGTGAATTAAGGAGTCTATTGCCAATACTGATCAGCGGATTAACTCCCTGAATTCCTCATTTGACGCTCGGAATTATAGGATACATAAAGCTATTGACTTAGCGCTTCGAACTTCGAAGGGGGCGGTAACGTTCTCGAAAGGTTTGACCCTGGATCGTATAATTCATACATGTAATTAGGTGCCGTCACTAAAATGCATACTAGTTTCCTTTTCTGGTCACGAAGTTGTACTCTCGATACAGAGGGTTAGGTTCTCGGAAGGTATGACCATCGGTAAAAAGTTTGACTCTATACCAATAGGTAGCGTTCTATAATGGTATGACACTGTACTATAATACCCATACCCTGAATTTACTCCAGGAATACGTGGTTTGTCTCTGGGAAATACAGGCTAGGTGACGGAATAGACTTATACGTTCGAGTCTCGAGGCAGGTGGTAAAATTCTCGAACAACTTGACTCACGATTTTATATACTTATTAATGAAAATGTGACGTCCGGCTGCTAGAATATATACTAACTTATTTCCGCGAATATTAAGCAGGACACTCATTACAGCGGGTTAGGCTGCTCGGAAGGTAAGGTCTTCGGGAAAGGGTTTGACTCTATAAAAATAGGTAATGTTCGAGAACGGATTGATGCTCTACTTTAATATTCGAACAGTGAATTATGTTGCCTGCTGCCAATCCTGTCCAGCCAATATACGTCCGGATTATCTGGTATTGCCCTTGGAACCCCAGGATGGGTGAAGCTATTAACTTAACCGTTCGAATCTCAAAGTTGATGGTATCACTTTCGAACTCTTTGACCTCCGATGATCTAATTCATAATAAAATTACGGTGCCGCCACTAAAATGTGTACTATTGTCGGTCTCTAAACACGAATCTATACGCTCGATACCGCGGGTTAGCTTCTCCGCGTGTTAGGACATCGGTAAAACGAATGACTTCATACGAATTGGTAATGTTCCTCGAAGGTTTGACTCTCTACTTCAATATTCGTACCGCGAATTATTGTGTCCATTGCCAATACTGTTCAACGGATTTACTCTTGCAGTGCCTGGTTTGACTCTCGGGATCTCAGGATATGTGAAGCTATTGGCTTAGCTGATCGACTCTCAACGAAGGTGGTAACGACCATGAACTAATGAACATACTGTGAATTAAGGTGTCTGTTGCCAATACTATACAGCGGATAGACGCTCGGAATTCCTGGCCTGACTGTCCGAGTAACAGGATAGGTGAAGCTATTGACATAGCATTGCGACTCTCAAAAAAGGTGCTAACGTTCTCGAACAGTTTGACTGTCGATTTGGCTATTCATACGAGAAACTAAGGTGTCCGTCTGCTGAAACGTCTAGACATATGTTTCCGTGAACACTCAGCCAGACACTCGCTACACTGCGATCGGTTCTCAGATGGTAAGGCATTGGGTGAAAAGAATTACTTTATATTATTTGATATTGTTCTCCGGCCGATTGACTCAGTTCCTAAATGTTTATATCGTAAATTACTGTGTCTATTGCCAATACCCTTCAGCGGATGTACTCTCGGAATACCTCGTTCGACTCCAGGCAAGCACAAGATAGCTGAAGCTACTGACTTTGCCTTTCGACTCTCACAGAACGTGGTAACGTTCTTGAATGGTTTGACCTTCGATCATCTAATTCATACACGAGGATAAGGAGCACGTCTCTGAAATGATTACTAATTACTTTTTCTGATCCCGAAGTTATACTCTCAATGCATCGTGTCAGGTCCTCGGAATGTAAGGCCTTCCGTAAAATGTTTGTGTTTGTTGCAATTGGTAATGGTCTCAAACTGTTTGACGAACTACTATAATATCGAACTGTGATTTAAGGTGTCTATTGCCAATACTGTTGATCGGACATGCGCCTCGAATGCCTGGTTTAACTTTCGGAATCACAGGATAGTAGAATCTATTGCCTTATCCGATAGAACCTTAGAGAAGGTGGTAAGCTCTGGAATGGTATGACCCTCGATCTTCTAATTCATACACGAAGATCCGGTGATGAAGATCCGGCTTGATTCTCTACTTTATTATTCATACTGTAAAATAGGGTACCTAATGCCATAATGTGCAGCGAATTTACTCCCGGAATATCTAGTTTGACTCTGGCAATCGCAGGCTGGGTGAAGCTATAGAATACGCCGTTCGTCTTTCACAGAAGGTGGCATGCTTATCGTGCGGTTTGACCCTCGGACATCTAATTCGTACATGAAGTTAAGGTGCCCGTTTATGAAATTATACTAATTTTTTTCTGTGAACACGAGCTTATTCTCTTGATGAAGTCGGTGTGGGTCGCAGAAGGTAAGGCCTTCGGTAAGACCTTTGACCATATAGCAATTGCCAATGCTCTCAAGCGGTTTGACACTGTACTTTAATATTCGTACGGTGAACGACGGTGTCTATTACCAATACTATTCAGCGGATATACTCCAGGTACAGCTGGTTGGACTCCCGGTATCGCAGGATAGGTGACACTATTGACATAGCTATGCGACTCCCAAGAAAGGTGGTAATGTTCTCCAATGATTTTACTCTCCATCGTCATACTCATTCATTAAGTTAAGGTGCTCGTCACTAAAATATAAAGTAATTCCACTGGACACGATGTTATGCTCTTCATATAATGCGTTAGGCTTCCGGAGGGTAAGGGATTGAAAAAGCGTTTTACTTTCTACCAATTGGTAACGTTCGTAAACTGATTAACACCAGATATTCCTATTGATACATGAAATTAAGGTGTTCGTCTGATAAAATGCCTACTGATTCGTATCTATGGACCCAAACCAAGACAAACGTTACGGCGGCTTGCGTTCTCGGAATGTAACGTGTAGGTTAAAAAGAATGACTTTATACTAATTGGAAATGTTCTCCGACGGTTTGACTCTCAACCTTAATATTCATGTCGTGAATTACGGTATGTATTTCCAATACTGTTTAGCGCATTTACCCCTAAAATTCGTGGTCTCGCACTCGCAATCACAGGATAGGAGATGCTGATGACATAGATGTGGGGCTTTCAACGCAGATGGAACGGTTCTACAACCGTTTGACTGTCGACTTTGCTATTCATACATGAAAGAATGCTGTGTGTCTGCTGAAAAGTCTACTAATTGGTTTCCACGGGCTCTATACATGATAATCTATTCAGCGGGTTACGTTCTAGGATGGCAATGTTTTCGGTAAATTGTATGACCATATCAAAATCGGTTATGATCTCCAACGGATTGTCTCTCTAGTTTACTATTCAAAACGATGATTAAGGTGTCTATTTCCAATACTTTTCTGCGGATTTATTCCTGCATTGCACGTTTGAGTCTCGGAACCACGACTATATGTGTAGCTGTTGACTTAGCCGTTTGTCTCTCACAGGAGGTGGTAACGCTCTCGGACGGTTTGACCCCTGATCTTCGTACTCATACTGAAATTATGCTCCCCGTCACCAAAATGGTTCCAATGCGTTTCGCTGAACACGTAGCTATATTCTAGATAGGGCGGGTTGATTTCTCGGACGGTAATGCATCCGGTAAAGCTTTCGATTTTTTAGCAATTAGTAACGTTCTCCAACGGTTGGACACTCTATTATAATATTCACTCCTCGACTTGAGGTACCTATTGCCAATGCCCTTCGGCGGATGTACCCTCGGATTACCTGGCTTGACTCTCGGAATCGCAGGATAGGTGGAGCTATTGTCTCGTCCGTTCCTCTCCTACATAGGATGGCATCGATTTCGAACACTTTTAACCTCGATATTCTAATTCATACCTGAAAATAAGGTGCCCGTCACTAAACTGTACAGTAATTTGTTTCTCTAAACACGAAGTTATAGTCTCGACAAAGCGGATTAACTTGGCGGACGGTAAGGCCATTTGTAAAATGTTTGACCATATACCAATACGTATCGCTCTACATCAGTTTGGCTGTGTACCTTAATATCTATAGCCCGAAGTATGGTGTCAAATGCCAATGATGTACTGTGGATTCACTCCAAGAATACCTTGCTTGGCGCTAGGAATCACAGGTTGAGTGAAGCTACTGACTTAGCCGTTCGATTTCCAAAGAATTTTGTAACGTTCTCGGACGGCTTGAGACTTCAACTTCGAATTGATAACTGAAATTACGGTGGACGTCTCCAAAATGAATGCTAGTTTGTTTCTCTGGATGCGAAGTCGTACTACCCATACAGCGGGATAGGTTCTCAGAAGATAAGGCCTTCGGTAAATAATTAGACTCCATATCAATGGGTAACGTGCTCCAACGTTTTGACGCTCGGCTTTAATACTCAAGCCGTGAAACAAGGTGTCTATTGCCAAATCGTTTCAGGCGATTTACACCCGGTATACCTGGATTGACTCTCGGAATATAGGGATAGCTGAAGCTATACAATTATCCGTTCTAATGTGGAAAAGGGTGGTATCGTTCTCGAACGGTTTGACAATCGATATTTTAATTCATGATAGAATTTAAGGTGCTCGTCATTAGAATGTATACTAGTTCGTACCTCTGAACACGGTGCTATATTATAGATACAGCTGGTCATTTTTTCCGGGGTGTAAGGCCTAATCGGTAAAGCGTTACACTTTATAGCAATTGGTAACGTTCACAAAGGGTATTACACTCTATTTTAATATTCAACTGTGTATTAGGGTGTAAATTGCTAATACAGGTCAACGGATTTACACCCGGAATACCTGGTTTGTCTCGTGGTATCTCAGGATGGTTGAAGCTATTGACTTAGACGATTGAATCTCAAACGTAACTGTAGTGCTCTCCACCGGATGGACACTGGGTCTTGAAATTCATACATGAAGATAAGGTGCTCGACACAGAATTGAATACAAATTTCTTTCTCCGAATACGAAATAATAATCTCGATAAAGCGTCTTAGTTTTTCGGAGGGTAAGGTCTGTAAAGCGTTTGACTTTATAGGAATTTGTAAAGATCTCAAATGGTTTGGCGCTGTATTTTAATATTCAATCCGCGAATTAATGTACCTATTGTCAATACTGTACAGAGCCTATACTCCAGGAATATATCGTTTGACTTCCAGAATCACAGGATAGGTGAAGCTATTAACTTAGCAGTTCGTCTTTCACAGAATGTAGGAACATCTTCGAACCGTTTGACCACCGGTGTTGATATTTATACACAAACATGTGGCGTTCGTCCGTTAACAGTTATGCGAAATTGCGACCGTGTACTTTACGCAAGACACGCGCTACAGCGGCTTAGGTTTTCTGAAGGTATGGTATTCGGTAAAAGGAATGACCTTATGCGCATTGCTAATGTTGTCCGTATGTTTGACTCTCTACTTTAAAATTCAATCCATGAATTAAGGTGTCCAG
Source organism: Lasioglossum baleicum (assembly GCF_051020765.1). Lineage (NCBI taxonomy): Eukaryota > Metazoa > Arthropoda > Insecta > Hymenoptera > Halictidae > Lasioglossum > Lasioglossum baleicum. Next base: position 820 of record NW_027469739.1, on the reverse strand, counting down.
GGCCAACACAGTCGTGCCGATTAACACCCGCAATACCTGGATTGACTTTCGGAATCACAGGATTGGTGTCCCTATTGACTAAGCCGATCGGTACTCAAAGAAGGTGGAAAAGTTCTCGGACCGTTTGACCATTCACCTTCATATTTCATACTTCAAATCAAGGTGCACTTCACTAAAATGTATAATAAATTGCTTCTATGAACACGGTGTTATACTCTCGATACAACGGGTCGGATTTTCGGAGGGTGAGGCATTCTGTAAGTGGATTGGCCCTACACGAATATGCAATGTTCTACAGCGGTTTGACGGTCTGCTTTATTATTCATACCGTGAATTCAGGTGTCTATTGCCAATACTATAAAGGGCAATTACACCCGGAAGACTTGGTTTGTCTCTCGGAGAAACAGGTTGGGTGAAGCAATTGACTTAGCCGTTCGAGTCACGAGGCATGTGGTTACATTCTCAAACTCTTTGACCTTCGGTGATCTTAATCATTAAAAAGTTTCAGTACCGCCACTAAAATGTATACTAATGTGTGTCACTAAACACGAAGTTATACGCTCGTTACAGCGGGTTAGCTTCTCGAAGTGTAAAGACTTCGATAATACGAATGACTTCATACCTATTGGTAATGTTCCCCGAAGGTTTGACTCTCTACTTCAATATTCGTACCGCAAATTAATGTGTCCATTGCCAATACTGTTCAACGAATTTACTTTCGGAATACCTGGTTTGCCTCTCGGAATAACTGGAATTGTAATGCTACTGACTTTGGCGTTTGTCTGTCACAGAAAGTGGCAACGTTACCGAACGGTTTGAC